>NC_135233.1:246499611-246799611 GCF_051348905.1 Ranitomeya variabilis | reverse complement strand
CTGTAGGCATGACTAGGTGTGCCTATTGGTGGCCATTGTGATCTCATTAGCGGGTACATATTATTGTTAGTATCCATATTCAGGAACAGTCCGGCAGGAGTGTGAGCTGTGCGACTACCACCAGGGTCTATGGAGCCACACACAGATATATAGATATTATTAACAGGTTATTGGAACGTTCAGGTTACGTATTTTTTAGTTCTTTTGTATAATGTTTGGTCTTCATAAATAATTTTATTTATTTTACTTAATGATGTAGCGCCATTAATTTTCACAGCACTTTGCAGATAATCATCATAATGATTATGTTGGATATGCATAAGTCCTTTTTTTATAGTATTTTTAATATTTTCATAATGTCATAAAAGAACTTCACACATTTGTTGGTAATAACTGGATTCTGAATCTCCCACACATCTCATCAGCTTCTAATGGAGAGGAGCATAGACTGAGCTAAATAAGAACTTCCTGCCCGCCCGCAGTCACCACTAGGGGGAGCTGACACTCTATACTGCTAATACATGGAATGTACAAACTCTTTGGCTCCACCTAGTGGTTGCTGCAGGCAGTGAGAAGTTTATGTTTTAGAGGGATTGCCAGGATTTTATTTTCCCTAAAGCTGGATTTTCTTAATATGTTGCTTGTGCGTATTTCGGCTCCAATCTGTATGATCCTGGTATGTTGTGTGGCAGAGGGGATTCCCAGAGCCCAGGTTTGGCTGCTATTTCAGCATCCCCCATAGCTGCTGTATGATCCAGTGACACGGCTCGTGGCTGGAGAATAGACGTCTGTGTTTTCTTCTTGCAGAAATCCCTTTGTGTGCTGGCTGCAATCAACACATCATGGACAGATTTATTCTTAAAGTGTTGGACAGACACTGGCACAGTAAATGCCTCAAGTGCAATGACTGTCAGATCCAGCTGGCCGAGAAGTGCTTCAGCAGAGGGGACAGTGTCTACTGCAAAGACGACTTCTTCAAGTAAGTGTCACTGCCACCATGTATGATACCTGTATGAACGCTGCACAAGGAAATATGTAATTTTTTTAAGGCATTTTTTCTTTGTTAGATGTTTATGGAAAAGACCCTACAATTTGCTTCCTAATAAAACAAATGCTGCGTCATTCAATGGCAAGATAACAGGGCAGGGTCAATAGGGTCAATTCAAATTTTTCCCCGGTCTACTTGCCTACCTTCATCTACATCGATACCAGGCCGTACTCATTTGGAGTACAGATGATGGCAGTGATGGCTCGGTTCCCGTCTCCTCCTTGGAGTGTTCCCAGCAGCAGCTTCTCCCCAGAGTTCGTGAGACAGAGGTGCTGAGCTGACCCATCACTGCCATCATCTGTACTCCAAAAGAGTTCCGATATCAAAACAGCTGAAGGCAAGCAAATATACTGGGGGAAGAGCAGGGGTCTGGAAGCAACTTATATGCTATTTTTTTTTTACAGGAATGAAGGAAAATCCCCTATTAAAGCTATTTGCAAAGTGTTATAAATATCCAACTCTGAACAAAAATTATAAAAAAAATAAGCAGTTAAGTTACTCCTTAAGCCTCTGTTAAAATTTCAATCGGACACTGGGATGGCTGCCTGGGCTCAGAGATCAGGTTGGGATGCGCCACCCCAGAGAGGGAGAAGAGCAAGCGATATATATTGAGGGTTTTTGGTGTCAATGTGGGGAGTTGGGTTGACCTAGTCGGGTGGGAGCGGCTCCAAGTTGTAGTTAAAGGAGTCGGGTTAGAGAAGTGGTGGGGAACTACGCAAGGCGAAAACTGCTGGAGAGCTTGTGCCAGGCAGGGCAGAAACTGCCAAAAGTAAGTGGCAGGCAGGGCAGAAGCTGCTAATAGTAGGTGCCAGGGAGGGCAGAAGCTGCTAATTGCTAATAGTAGGTGCCAGGTAGGGCAGAAACTGCTAATAGTAGGTGCCAGGCAGGGCAGAAAGTGCCAAAAGTAAGTGGCAGGCAGGACAGAAGCTGCTAATAGTAGGTGCCAGGCAGGGCAGAAACTGCCACAAGTAAGTGGCAGGCAGGGCAGAAGCTGCTAATAGGTGCCAGGCAGGACAGAAGCTGCTAATAGTAGGTGCCAGGCAGGGCAGAAACTGCCACAAGTAAGTGGCAGGCAGGGCAGAAGCTGCTAATAGTAGGTGCCAGGCAGGACAGAAGCTGCTAATGGAGCGCCCCCACTGCCGCAGGGCCGAGGGGCACCCGGTACCGGGCCTCTGCGTCTCAGCTCTGGGGGTTGTCACGGTGGCTAGGCCCGGTCCGTGGCCCTGCTGAGGGGCGTCCAGTGAAAGTTGAGAATGTGATGCTGTTGTGGTGTGGTGCCGGCCGCAATAAATAACAAGGACACCAGGTTGCAGTCTCTTTACCTCTTTACTGAAGGCCTCAGGATCCTCAGTCCGGAATACGGTTAACCGGGCTGCGTGAGTCCGGCTGGTCCAATGGCACCTCCAGAGTTCCCTTTGCAAGTGGAAATCTGTGCCTACCTTCTAGCGCTTGTGTGTTGTAGTCCTTCCCTGCTGTGCTTACGGGATAGTCCTCACAACTGTTGTGTCTGTTTCTGAAGTTCCCTCACAACTCGATTATGATGTTCTGTTTCGTCCCCCAGATGATATGGCTAGGACGCACCCGTATGACGGGTAGGCTCGGAGGTCTTCCGGGACCCTAGAGTCGCCCCTCTCCAGATGTTGCCCCCTGTGTCTGCTTAGGTGATTTTGGGTGAGACAGCCCGCCTATAACTGACTGTCCTGCCGTAGGTTTGAAGTAAGGCCTGGAGCTCAATACTTCCTCGGCGTTCCGGCCACTGGCTACGCGCCTCAGTAGGATGTTGCCTCGTCTTACAGCACGACTCCTACTGGTGTTTCTCCTTGTTGCGTTGATCTCGTTTCTCACTCAGCACAATAAACCTCACTTCTTGTCCTTTCTTGGGGTACCGGCGCGATGAAGTGCAGGCGCGGTCCCGTAACGTTCTTTCTGTTCGCTAGGCCTCTGTCAGGATCCCACCCCTGACAGGGACCCCCCTGAATCTTCCCCTGCAACACCCTCTGCCACAGGATGTTGCCTGGTTCCAACCCAGTCAGTTTCTAACTAACTTCCTATCTGACCCCCAGTTTTACCAGATTGTGAGGAGTGGCCTAATACAAATGCACCCTTAGCTCCCCCTAGAGGCCAGGCCGTGAAGTGTATTGGTGTCTGTGATACCTGGTCAGGTGAACTCCTTCAGTGTCATCAGACATACCATAGCCCCCCTTAGCGGCGGAGCATCAGCACTGCAACGACCAGGACTCTGGGGCGCTGCACTAATAGTAGGTGCCAGGCAGGGCAGAAGCTGCTAATAGTAGGCGCCAGGCAGGGCAGAAGCTGCCAATAGTAAGTGCCAGGCAGTGCAGAAGCTGCCAATAGTAGGTGCCAGAAGGGCAGAAGCAGATAATAGTAGGTGCCAGGCAGGGCAGAAGCAGATAATAGTAGGTGCCAGGCAGGGCAGAAGCTGCTAATAGAAGGTTCCCAGAAGGGCGGAAGCTGGTAATAGTAGGTGCCAAGCAGGGCAGAAGCTGCCAAGTGAAAAAACTGAGATTACGTACCACCAGAGACTGTTGATTTGTGGGCTAAGTAGGAGACCACTGTGTCATAGCTGGAAATATACCTGGCACCGGATAAGTGAACACTCTCCAGCCACTGTTAAATAAAGTTGGACTATCTGCAACCACCATGATTCTGTGCCTCTGTGTGCAACCATGAAGGTTTTGCCTCTTCGGGGTAGAGTTGTGCTCCTTTAAAGGGAACCTGTCACCCCGTTTTTTCAATATGAGCTAAAAATAGCTTTAAATAGGGCCTGAGCTGTGCTTTATAACTGTGTTGTAATTTCCCCATCCAGAACTTCTTGCGTAAGTTTTGTAGATAAGCAACTTATGCAAGAAGTTCTGGATGGGGAAATTTTACCGGCATCCAGAACAACACCATTTGCATAGCCAGACTTCCGGGGCACACAGGTTACAGAGAAGAGCCGCGCATGCGCAGAGACGAGCTGTATGCTATGCCCACAGTTGGGCAAAGCATAATGCGCAGGCGCGACATTAGACTTAACTGCGCAGGCGCGAAACACTATGCAAACGTCGGGAAGAAATTACTTAGGGAAAAGCAAGAGGTGGGGGAGAAACAGCGAATTCACAACGCCCATCTGACCAGACCGCCGTGATTGACAGGCGAAAACGGCGACTTTACTAAGGTATTTTGGCAGCAAAGGTGGGGAATCAGGGGACAATAAAGACACAGTTATAAAGCACAGCTCAGGCCCTATTTAAAGCTTTTTTTAGCTCATATTGAAAAAATGGGGTGACAGGTTCCCTTTAAAGGGAACCTGTCACCACGTTTTTGGAAGATGGGATAAAAATAGCGTTAAATAGGGGCAGAGGTGGGCGTTACATTAGTGTGTTTGTTATGCGTTTATTACCCACCTAAGTTGCCGAAATACCTTTGCAAAGTCTCCGTTTTCGCCTGTCAATCAGGCTGGTCTGGTCAGATGGGTGTGGTGTCTTCACCCAGATTTGGCGTAGTTTTCCGTTGGTGGCGTAGTGGTGTGCGCATGCCCAAGGTCCCGAATCCTCTGCCAGGGGATTTCAAAGAGCGCGGTGTCCGTTATTGCATTGGTGATCGGTGGGCGCGGCCATCTTCCTTTGGCCGTGCGTGCGCAGAAGCGGCGCTCTGCTGGCCGCGGCTTCAGGAAAATGGCCGCCGCGATATCCATCTGCGCACGCGCGGCATCCCGCGGCCATTTTCCTGAAGCCGCGGCCAGCAGAGCGCCGCTTCTGCGCACGCGCGGCCAAAGGAAGATGGCCGCGCCCACCGATCACCAATGCAATAACGGACACCGCGCTCTTTGACATCCCCTGGCAGAGGATTCGGGACCTTGGGCATGCGCACACCACTACGCCACCAACGGAAAACTACGCCAAATCTGGGTGAAGACACCACACCCATCTGACCAGACCAGCCTGATTGACAGGCGAAAACGGAGACTTTGCAAAGGTATTTCGGCAACTTAGGTGGGTAATAAACGCATAACAAACACACTAATGTTACGCCCACCTCTGCACCTATTTAACGCTATTTTTATCCCATCTTCCAAAAACGTGGTGACAGGTTCCCTTTAACAGTCCGTGTCTCCACATGTGTTGCTGCTGCATTCCACTATTAGGGTACCACTAACGCCCCATTTTCCGTACAACACCTGCCATTATAGCCTTATCATAGTATGGAGGTGGGTGAGGAGCACGTTACCATTGTTACTCAGGGGTGGAGGCCTCTCTAAATCCACCCCTGAGTATGTACAATAGAAGTGCAGGCAGCTGCCCAAGCTTCTCCCCTATTACAGGTCCCCTCTCTTTTGTGTATGGGGGGCATCACCACTGACTAGTGGTGGTAAAACTTGATTGAAGGTCCTAAAACCTCTCTTGTAGGGTTCTAGTAGAGGTTGGGATAGCTCCTAAAAGGAGCCCACAATATGGCAAATAGCTACACCCGATACACAAGATAAATTTCTATTATAAATCTGATTATTTCTATTTTTCTTGTCTTTAGGAGGTTTGGGACAAAATGTGCAGCTTGCCAACAAGGGATTCCCCCCACCCAGGTGGTGAGGCGTGCCCAGGAGTTTGTGTACCACCTGCATTGCTTCTCCTGCATTGTGTGTAAGCGGCAGCTAGCTACCGGGGATGAGTTTTACCTAATGGAGGACAGTAGGCTGGTGTGCAAGGCCGACTACGAAACGGCAAAGCAGAGAGGTACGGCACTGTGCACACTGCAAGCGGCAATGTCCTACCGGGGTTCAACTTCGGCATCTATTTTTTGCCATATATGCACAATATATAGATCTGACGGCGACGATGTACCCGATAACTGACATATATGTATGCAGGAGCGGGGAGAAGTGAGAGGAGATATTGATCATGGAAGTAGGGATCATTCTGGAGATTCTGCCTGTAATTCTAGGAACGTCCTTATTGTCTAGAACTCCCCAGTTAGAAATGGCGGATATCAATGCACTATCCGAGCATGCTTGGGTGCTAACAGAGTGTCTTCAGCGTGCTCAAAAAATATTTTAGAGTCCCCACGGCTGTATGTCTCACGGCTGTCTAATCCTCCCCCCAAAAAATCTAAAAATAAAAATAAAAAATTACAGATTCAGAAAAGTCTCTTTTTTCCCCATTTTATTTAATATATATCTACTGTATATTTTATTAGATTTGCACAAATAGCATCTTTATTTCTCATGAAATTACAAATCTGGGGGAAAAAAAAGGAAAATAACATTTGAAAATAAAATTTAACAATTTGGAAAAAGTTTTACATTTTTTAAGTTAAGGTTTAAAAAAACCTTTAATACGGCATACAAAAAAAACAAACATTCCTACAACTTTTTTTTTTAAATAACTAAATACATACAATCTATAATTTATCTGGTTTATGGCTTTAAAAAGCTTTGTGCTTTTACTTACTATTATCCGTCCATCAGAATGTCAGTGTTCTCCTAGAATTAGGACCTCTTCTCATCAAAAGAAAGGCGACATTACAAGGCTTCACACGTTTAACACAATTATTAAAAAGCAAATATGTTTTATATTTAGATTAACAATAAAAAAATTATATATATATATATATATATATATATATATATATATATATATATCAAATCACAAGCGTAAATTAAGTGATTACCGAAAATAATTGCTTGAAATTTATCAATTAGGATATAATGCAATTTAGTATTTCATTTTGTAAAAAACAAACAAACAGCTAAATGTGCTAAAAAGAAGTAATTTAGTAGAACTGAAACAGATAAAATTTTGTAAATATATGGATATAAAATAAAAGGTAGAATTAAATCTTATTGCTTTTTGTTTATATATAGGTGAAAAAGTCCACATTAAATAATTTGGCAAAAAATAAATAAAATAAATAAAATTAACTTATTTTAATATTTACTTACTATGTAAAAAATATAAAAGTTGAGGAATTTTAGAAACAATTTGCAAAACCAAATTCTGAATTTCTGTAATAGAACGTGTGTCTATTACAAAAAAAAAAAATTAGAAACACGAGAATAAAATTCTTTCCTGCCCCCATATATTACAGAAGCGGAATCGACAGCCAAAAGGCCAAGGACGACCATTACTGCAAAGCAGCTGGAGACACTGAAAAATGCCTATAACAACTCCCCAAAACCTGCCAGACACGTCCGAGAGCAGCTGTCATCAGAGACAGGCCTTGATATGAGAGTGGTGCAGGTAAGGACTGATCTGCATGTTAATAGGAAAATATATATTAATTATATATGGGGAGAAAAAACGCCACTCACATATTACCGCAAACTGTGCAGCCATTTATATTTTATTTCTAGCAGCTGAAGCGAATTTTTTTTCTGCTTTGAATTACATGAAAGCAGAGGCTTTACGATGCATTGTTCAATTTATTTAATCCATTAGTTTTGAAAACATTTTATATTATTGATAATTGTTTTATTATTTAATTATAATTATTTAATTAATATCTTTTATCATTTTATTTTTTTATTGGCTTTGGTCACTATTAAATATATATTTTCATTTTTTCTTTTTTATATTTTTTAAATGAATTAATCATTACAAACTTATTTATATAAAAATGAAAAATATCCTCCAATAAAAGTTTTACCATTTGCCCCAAGGAATCATTATGGAATTATGATGTGATGGGGCAATCAGTAAAGCTTTATTGGAAGACATTTTCCATTTTTATGACGACACAGCACGGATATATCAGATATAAAAGACATATAAAAAAAGTAGTAAAAAAAGACGCTTAATACCTGTTTAATAAAACTGGAAAAAAAATTGACTTAAAAAAAATGTAATAATGAGCGTAAATGTGACATAACTATGATTTTAACGATTTTTAAAAAATGTATGTTTTTATTGGGACTATTTTAATTAAAGATTTGACACATTTATTTATTTTCCTTTTCTAAAATTGATAAAAAAGTGATAAAAAATATATTTTTGCTTTTATTTTAATTTGTTTTTATCATTTGAAGTTACAGAAAGTAACATTTTTTTTTTTTTTTTTTTTTTTTTTTTTTTAATACAAATGTATATAGACTAATAATGATGATTTCTGCATTATTATGTTGCAAGGTTTGGTTCCAAAATAGAAGAGCAAAAGAGAAAAGATTAAAAAAAGATGCTGGGAGACAACGATGGGGGCAGTACTTCAGAAACATGAAAAGGTCGAGAGGAAATTCTAAATCTGATAAGGACAGTATCCAGGAAGAAGGTCCGGACAGCGATGCAGAAGTCTCTTTTACAGGTAGGCACCTGTTGAATCTCGGATATATTGACGATTACCTAAAACTTGTAGCCACAGCTAGACATACAAGAGAAGCGGATCTTGTCCGATGAAGTGGCCCTGCGCCCCCATGTCAGTCGTCTTCTGTGGCACCAGGGCCCCGGTGTGCGGCTACCTCTGCACCCTCTATAGATACCCGACTTGTGATTAGGGGTAGATAGTTTTGAGCTTATAAAAATATATTGTTATGTGTTAACTAGAAAAACCGTAGGTCTTAGGCTCATGGCCAGCTAATACTTTTACTGCATTATTATCCAAACTGTTGCTGACACTGCTAGAAAACATCCTCAATATATCTTTAAAGGGAAAGTGTAATCAGAAAATATCCTAATGTTTAAATCAGGTTTTTGTGTTGTTTCTTTTTTTAATTTTCACACTAGCCACTAGGGCTTTTTTTTAGACTAAGTTCCTGTTGCTTCAGGAAAGGCACATGTATATCAGCAGCAATGAACAGACTCAGACTATCTTTTTATTAAAGCATCTAATGAACATGTGCAAAGGTAGGTGAGCTGTGACATCATCGATTATGTATGGTTGATCCTGTGTTATCTACTGTATATAGAAGTGTTATCAGTCATTCTACAGGAGGAGGAGGTGAGCTGTGACATCACCTATTGGGAATGGTAGATCCTGTGTTACCTACTGTATATATAGAGGTGTTATCAGTCATTGTACAGGAGGAGGAGGTGAGCTGTGATATCACCTATTGTGAATGGTGGATCCTGTGTTATCTACTGTATATAGAGGTGTTATCA
This sequence comes from Ranitomeya variabilis, assembly GCF_051348905.1. Lineage (NCBI taxonomy): Eukaryota > Metazoa > Chordata > Amphibia > Anura > Dendrobatidae > Ranitomeya > Ranitomeya variabilis. Next base: position 246,790,476 of record NC_135233.1, on the reverse strand, counting down.
GTCATTCTACAGGAGGAGGAGGTGAGCTGTGACATCACCTATTGTGAATGGTGGATCCTGTGTTATCTACTGTATATAGAGGTGTTATCAGTCATTGTACAGGAGGGGAGGAGATGAGCTGTGACTTCACCTATTGTGAATGGTTGGTCCTGTGTTATCTACTGTATATAGAGGTGTTATCAGTCATTGTACAGGAGGAGGAGGTGAGCTGTGATATCACCTATTGTGAATGGTGGATCTTGTGTTATCTACTGTATATAGAGGTGTTATCAGTCATTGTACAGAAGGAGGAGGGGAGCTTTGATTTCACCTATTGTGAATGGTGGATCCTCTGTTATCTACTGTATATAGAGGTGTTTTCAGCCATTGTACAGGAGGAGGAGGTGAGCTGTGATATCACCTATTCTTATTGGTGGATCATGTGTTATTCACAGGATATAGAAGAGCTGTGATATGGTGCTATCAGTCATTGTTTTTCCGAGACTGATAAGGAGCTGTGTTGAAGATTCTTCAAGAAAGGACAGCAAGTTAGAGTCCAAAATAGCCCCAGTGGCCAACTCATTTAGTTTTTCGTTTGTTTGTTTTTTTAAATAAAAACCATGACATCGTAAAATGTATTACTCATGCTGACCTAAATCTGATGTACTATGTGATTTCATTTCAGATGAGCCCACCATCTCAGAAATGAACCATTCCAATGGGATTTATAACACTTTAAATGAGGCATCACCAGTTCTGGGCAGGCAGGCTGGAAGCAATGGTGCCTTCTCTTTGGAACATGGCGGCATCCCAGCTTCAGACCAATATCATGACCTAAGGTCCAACAGCCCCTACGGAATACCTCAGTCTCCAGCATCATTACAGCCAATGCCAGGCCACCAGCCATTGATTTCAAGCTTGGCATTCCCTGATGCCGGATTGGGTATAATGGCGCAAGGTGGGCAAGGAGTGCCACCTTCCATGAGAGTATTAGGCGCAAATGGACCAAGTTCTGACCTTTCCACTGGTAGTAGTGGTGGATATCCAGATTTTCCTGCCAGTCCTGCTTCTTGGTTAGATGAAGTTGACCATGCTCAGTTTTGACACGAGACATGAACCAAGCTCCTATTTGTGAGTTAAGCTTGGATGTGGGTGGGATGGTGGGGTCCAAACTTTTACACTGGAAGGGGATGAAAAGTCGAGCATAATGCAATCGATAAGCCTGACTGGAAGTCTATAGAGGAATCTTCACTGCAAGGACTTTGGAGAACATTGGACATTCATTGAGAACTTCGGCGTTTGGTTTGTGTCTTCATAACTTCTACATATTGGACTAAGAAAGACTTCTATGTATCTATTACAAATCTCAGTGACTTTCTTCTGCACCTTTATCCTTGTGCTGTACGGTACCAATCATCTTCATTGGAAACCCAACTTTTTGACTTATTTATATGTATTTCAGGAACCCAAACAACTGGTGAAACAAGGAAAGAGACGGCATGACTTGTATGGTTTGTCATTGATCTTAGAAAAATGCAATTTCTTATTGATTTTCCATACCCATCTGATAGAGAATACAGATTTTTTCAACTTTTTTAATAATGGTTGGCCAACGTAAAAATTAGTACGCCAAGAATTGGTCAATTTCCCAATTAATGAAACCAAGGTGAATGCAAAGGGTGCAGTTGATGGGTGGGACAGGCACTTCTGCCACCAATGATCTAAAAAACATTTTTTTTTACAATGGACAAATCTAGTCTATTGTGTCCTCTGATATCAGATAACTAGGAGGACACGTAAATCCTGTCAAAAAGATGGGCCTCATCAGTAGTTTTATGGGCTTTGATGTCAAGGGTCCCTAGGAGGCTGTACCCAAGATCTGGTACCTATGGGGTATCAATGGACTCCTTACTATATGGCATGTTGGGGCGCAAATTTTGTATTGGGTCACAAAATTTTTAAGCTACACCTCATCTCGAAGTCAACACGTTTTCACCTTTGGCCAAGTCCTATAGTCAATGCACTTCTAAAGCGAGTATTTCTGGGTTACATTCTACAGGGAAATTATCCTTAGCCCAAGACAAAACATTTTAGAAGAAAAAAATCATGAGAAATGATCAGTTGTGGAATTTTCAAAAAAATAAAAAAATATCTTCACCATCCTTTTCTGCCAATGCAGATGCTGTACTGCCTTTTCCTATAGACGGCCATGTATATCGCCTATACACTATAGGAACACATTCTAAAATTGCACTTAAAATCTGTTGCCAAATAAAGAAAAAAAATATTCTTAAAAAAAAAGTTTCTTTCTAGATCATGTTATCCCTGGATTATCATCTGTTGATTTTTTTTTATACATTTATTATTGACTTTATATCCTCATTTTTACATTAATGGTTCAGTTGTATCGTTTTATGTCGCACTCTTTAAATGCAGCAAATATAAAAGCAATTTGGTTTATTGGTAAAAATAATAATAAAAAAAAAAATCAGTATGTAAATCGTTCCTCGTCTGCTGAATGCTGTGGAATATGTGTTTGTCAATGTGTAATATTTATTTGCTCCTTAATGATCAAACATTTCAAGACGTTGAATAAATTTGTCAGCAAAAACGCTAATTCCGTCTGACTAAATTTACTGAGAATAATTTATTTTATGGCTGCTAAGAAAATACAGTTTATGGCCTATAAAATCCTCTTACAATATTTAATTACTCTTCAATATATTTTTTAAAATTGCAAATAAAAATAAAAATATATATATTTGTTTATTTTTGCATTAGTAGTGGAAATAGATTGGTTGTATTCAGGGTCTTACAATAAATTGTTAAATATAAAAACATTTTTTTTTATGTATATTCAAATTGGTTTTACTTAACGTATATAAATATTAGTTACCAAGTGGTATAATATTCATTAATGAAGTACTTGGCTGAGCAGTAGGATTTGCATACTATGAGCCAATTCATCACTGCATTTTTGCCAATTTTTTGTACGTGAGTGCCTCACAATTAGTCACTTTTTGATACAGTGGGGGAAATAAGTATTTGATACACTGCCGATTTTGCAAGTTTTCCCACCTACTAAGAATGGAGAGGTCTGTAATTTTTATCGTAGGTACACTTCATCTGTGAGAGACAGAATGTAAAAATAAAAACCAGAAAATCTCATTGTATGATTTTCACATAATTAAATTGTCTCACCTTCTTTCTCGGGATCAGTGAGATCCCAAAGATCAGTGAGGTCCCACCGCTCAAAATCCTACCACCTTCCCACTACACTAGCACCCACTACACTATTTCCCGACCCATGACTGTACAATTGGACAACTGGCCTCTGATAATAGAGGACCCCAGCGTCACACAGAAAAAAACATTCGGAAAGTGCTGCTTTTTGGGAAGTTAAGGATTGGGGGAATTATAAACTCTTCAGGGAGTCTGGAAGGTCACCTCTTATTTTGGTCATTTTGAGAGAATTGGCAAGGATTGTTTTCACCCATGTACAATAATTGCTAAAGGAAGTTTGCATTACTAGTCATCCAGGGAAATTTGTTATGTAAGCATTCCAAGAGCACTGAAAGAAGAAGAGCAGAAAGGGGGTCGGCAGCAAAACAAAGTCGGGATTGGCAGCAAAAAAAAAAGTCGGGATCGGCAGCCAAAAAAAAAGTCAAGGGATCGACAGCAAAAAAAAAGTCAGGGGATCGGCAGCAAAAAAAAAAGTCAGGGGATCAGCAGCAAAAAAGAAGTCAGGGGATCGGCAGCAAAAAAAAGTCACGGGATCGACAGCAAAAAAAGAGTCAGGGGATCGGCAGCAAAAAAAAAAGTTGGGATCGACAGCAAAAAAAAAAAAGTCAGGGGATCGACAGCAAAAAAAAAAAGTCAGGGGATCGACAGCAGTCAGGGGATCGGCAACAAACAGTCAGGGGATCGACAACAAACAGTCAGGGGATCGGCAACAAACAGTCAGGGGAGCGGCAGCAAACAGTCAGGGGAGCGGCAGCAAACAGTCAGGGGAGCGGCAGCAAACAGTCAGGAGAACGGCAGCAAACAGTCAGGGGAGCGGCAGCAAACAGTCAGGGGAGCGGCAGCAAACAGTCAGGGGAGTGGCAGCAAACAGGGGAGCGGCAGCAAACAGTCAGGGGAGCAGCAGCAAACAGTCAGGGGAGCGGCAGCTGTGCCACCCAAGGAATCTGGGTACCACAGTGGTGTTACCTCCCTCTCGGGGAGGGTGATGCCATGCCTGGAAGCGAAGAGGATCCCTTTAACAGGTAGCACATACACGCAATATGTTCTGACTCCAGGCCAGAAGGGGGAGCTCTGGACCCGGTTTCAGGGGAACTTCCCTATATATGTTCTGGCTTGGAGGAGGAGGTAGTTTAGTTTGCAGAGAGTGTGAAGGAGGAAGGAGGACAGGGGAAGTGAGGAGCTGGAGAGGAGCTGGGACTGGGCTGAAGCACAGGAATCGGACACCAGGAGTCCAAGGCTGTGTTGGACTGTATGCCCCACAGCAGAAACTGGAGGGCAGGAGATTAAAAATTGCTTCTCCACAACCACACTCGAAGGCACAGTAGCATAGAAAGACCAGAGTCAGGGGAGCGGCAGCAAACAGCGGATCGGCAACAAACAGTCAGGGGATCGGCAGCTGTGCCACCCCAAGAGTCTGGGTACCACAGTGGTGTTACCTCCCTCTTGGGGAGGGTGATGCCATGCCTGGAAGCGAAGAGGATCCCTTTAACAGGTAGCACATGCATGCAATATGTTCTGACTCCAGGCCAGAAGGGGGAGCTCTAGACCCGGTTTCAGTGGAACTTCCCTATATATGTTCTGGCTTGGAGGAGGAGTTAGTTTAGTTTGCAGAGAGTATGAAGGAGGTAGGAGGACAGGAGAAGTGAGGAGCTAGAGAGGAGCTGGGACTGGGCTGAAGCACAGGAACCGGACACCAGGAGTCCGAGGCTGTGTGGGACTGTATGGCCCACAGCAGAAAACGGAGGGCAGGAGATAAAAAATTGCTTCTCCACAACCACACTCGAAGGCACAGTAGCATAGAAAGCCCAGAGTTGCTGCAGTAGAGACACCTGTAAAAAGGCTTGCGCTGCCTGCCATGCGGGTACTGTCCTAGGACAGAGAGAGGACCTTGTGGAAGCCTCAGGCAGCAAGGGACGCACATTACAGCACAGTAGGGAAGGCTTCCCACCCCCACCTGGCTTAAGGGGGCTCCAAATCACTTCTAGGCTGCCTGGACCTCTCCATCACCTGTGATCCGTACCCTGGACTGTGGCTGTATACCACCAGTAAAAGGTAAAGAGACTACAAACTTGTGTTCTCCAATTCTTTCTGGCACCACACCATCTACCATCTTTGCCTACTACACCGGGAAACCTGGGGACTAAACTTCACCTGTGGGAAGCCACACCATCATTGCTGCAATAACATCATCCCCAGTGGACCCCCTTTAAGCAGCGTCAGACATATCTGACTGAATACCACAGGTGGCGTCATGAGCATTCTTTATTCAAAACAACCCCTTTAAAGACGTTCCCTTTAACTTGGATGCCCAGGGCCATGGGCCGAGTCGCTGCCACCGTGACCACCCTTTTAACGACTACCGGACCTATATACATTATACAGTCAGGGGAGCGGCAGAAAACAGTCAGGGGAGCAACAGCAAACAGTCAGGGGAGCGGCAGCAAACAGGGGAGCGACAGCAGTCAGGGGAGCATCAGCAAACAGTCGGGGGAGCGGTAGCAAATAGTCAGGGGAGCCGCAGCAAACAGTCAGGGGAGCCGCAGCAAACAGTCAGGGTAAGGACAAAAAGTCAGCGGTGAAAACTCAAGACTGGCATGTCTGTGGTTGTCAACATGAAGTAGCTATTTATTTCTATGAATGGATATAACTTAATAGTAATCCTATTGCTGCATATACATTAAAAGTGAGTGTACTCGAGTCGGGACTACAAAACAGAAGAAGGACTGGGGATTCTGGTTACAAGTAAGCTTAGCAGCCGCAAAAGCAAATAAGATTTTAGGTTGTATAAAAATAGATAAAATCCCGCGATCCCAAAATATTGTTACCCCTTTATAAATCACTGGTGTGGCCACATCTAGATTATGGGATCCAGTTTTGGGCTCCATATTTTAAAAAGGATATTCAGAAGTCAGAATCAGCTCAAAGGCGGGCAACTAGATTATTACAAGGGATGGAGGCCTCTCATCTGATGAAATGTTGGAAAAGTAGGGCTTGTTTAGCTTAGAAAAAAAGACGCCTCAGAGGAGATACATGTATAAATATATACGTGGTCAGTACAAAACACTGGCACATGACTTATTCCTACCAAAGACCCCACTAAGGACCAGGGGGCACTCATTACGGGTGGAAGAAAGGGTTCTTTACAGTTAGAGAAGTCAGACTGTGGAATGCCGACTACAAGAGGCAGTAATGGCCGACACTATAACAGCTTTTATACAAGGGCTGGATGATATCCTTGATACACATAACATTGCAGGTTATACTTAATTTAGTGACAAAATGTACAATTGGTGGAGTAAGGTTGAACTTGATGGACCTTTCTTCAACCTATGTAAATAATAAAAGAAAAAAAAACACAGAAAACATAAAATAAAAAAAACAAAAAATCTAAAAAGGGCAAAAAAAACAACACTTAAAAAATGTAAAAGAAAATTTCAAACATTTGATACGGTCGGACTGCCTTCAACTTTTTACCAGTTCCAATATTAATTAAATCCATACAGATTTATAGAGAATCCAGGGTCCCCAGATGCCACTTGGGCACAATTTAATAGTGCGTATTCTAAAACGACTCATTCCCCATATTCTCCGGATGTGTTACTTTCCGCTGGGGCTCATACCAGACTGATTACTAAATTAATTGAGATATTCTGGTAGCGCAAAAAACACCTGGAAAGAAGGAAAGCTTGATCTTATCTCCACATCCTTAGGACCCCTGAGGGACTCTTAACACTTTGTAATCCTGTCCTAGCATGAAAGCTCTTATGGTCGGCACGCTCCACCGTGGGGCCCTGGGGACTTCTGTAGAGTAGGGTCCATATGCACTTTACTTATGGTCATATCTCTGCTGGAAGATCAACCTGATCCTCCCTGAGGTTATCATGAATATCATAGTCTTCTTTTCCAAAGGTCCTACTTTTCACCCTGGTCAAGGGGATGATGTAAACAATGCTTTTAATCCAATTATTTTATATACTTTCACCTAAATGGATGTCTGGAATAAATAGAAAGAAATACAGCCTTCTAAAAGCAGCACCACCCCGTCTTATGGTGGAGTTTGGTATTGCAGCTTAGCAATACCAGATGCAACTTGGAAACAGGTTTTTATGAAAACCATTTTTTTATGTAAGTTGCATTATAGTCCTTTGAGACTAAATTAAGGGGCATACACCAGGTTAATGTCAAGTTCTATCAACTCAACCGAATCATGGGTCAAACTCAAGTCACCATCATCCTTTGGTTCCTAGAAGTACATAGTAAACTAAGAGAAGGAGATCGTTAATTTCCAGGACCTTTCTTCTCCAGTTCTCTCTAGGAGAGAGCTAATTTGCGTACTTATTATCCAAGGAGCATTGAGGAGTCTCCTTCAAAGATGGTCCTAAAAACTAAAAGTCTAACACAGCAAAGGCGCGTAAGGGTCCCCTGTAGCTGCACAGTAGTATCGAACCCCCCAAAGACACCCTGTGTGAAATCAGCGGCATTACACAGTATGGACCAACAGAATTTTGGGTCTCATAAATTGATAGTTTTAAAAATTGTTTTAGTAAGTGGTTTATATTGATATTTAACTATTACCCTTTTCGGGATTTTTTTTTTTAATTTTCCAAAGTAAAACAATAAACAAAAAATAAAATAAAAAGATAAAAATAAATAAATCGAAGCAACCCACCCAAGATCTGTCTACGATGTAATTGTGCAGCCTCGGGTCTTACTGAATAACATTTTCTTAAGAAAAGAATAAAGCTGAATGAGTCGTTATAAGAGGCGGGGATGTTTATATACAGCTAATGGGATGTTCTGTATCCAAATGGTAATTCTCTACAGAATTATTCAAGACACCAGCTGATGTTAACTCTACAAAAGCCCCCCTGGGGGCATAACCGGCATCACTGCTTCCCCCCTGGGGGTCCTACACTTTGTCGCTTCATTAAGTACTAAATGGTTACATTAATCCTAACTGCTCTGCGGAGATGTAGCTGTCACACATAATTTAGTCCTTTCCAGCTGACTGGGGCATTGAGGAGCCTTATAGTAAAAGCAGATCCCAGTCCCTGCAAGACAGACTGGTGCTGTGTACAGGTGGTCCCAGCCAGGACAATGGCAACAGAAGAGTATTCATCGTTGGTATGTGGGGCTGCCACATGTTCTAGCTTTAAGTAGGTGCATTGAGGGTTTTTTTTAAAGTAAATTTGAAAATTTGCAAAAATTTTAATGTTTTAAGTTTTGAGCTGTGAGTTCTTCAAAACATCTAAATAAACAGACAAAACAGCCTTTAGAAACTCCAAAAATCACAAGTTTTGATTGGAGAGTTAGAAAATTTCTGCTCTGAAAACTCAGAAAAAAACCTCATTTTTAGGGCTCAATCACCATCTGTACCAGAAAAACGGTCCTAATGTCACCAGTGATTTTCGATAGAGTTTCATCTGAGTTTCATCAGTTTTTCTTGGATGAGAAAAAAAAAGTCTCTCCAGCTTCTCCAGTCTAGCAGTCCATGAAAAACAGGCATCCAAGCATCCGAGTCTGATTTTGATTCAGACTTTCATTGCTGATTTTGATCAGACACATCAGCATCAATATTGGACATGCCTCCTTGATTTTTGCACAGACCAATTAGTTCGCAAAAAAAAAATCCAACATTTGAACAGCCCCCATAGACTGTCCTAGGTAGACGATCTCTCCATGAAAAACCTGGACAGAACGCCTAGAGTCTGACTATACCAGGTCATCACACTCTTGCGGTGGCCAATACAGGCACCCTCTACGTTACTGTTGTGCAAGCAAAAGTGGGACAAACTCTCTTGATGCCCAAATAGAGGATTTCAGAAAATGCCCACCACCAAAACCTGGTACCTAAAGTTGAGTAGATACTTTTCAGATGGAATATCGAAATTTATTTGCCTACTACATAGTTATATAATAGGTATTTTTCTTCTTTCTTTTTTCATTGTTGCTGAGGGAAATTACTGACTGAACACAAAACCATTTTCACGATGAAAATTGTAACTTGAGAACCTTAAGACGTCTTCATTTTCAATGCTGAACTCTCAATAATTTTATTTTAAATCTTCAATTCTAAATTGAGTTATCCACAGCCAGAAAGAAATGAGGAGAAATCCAGGAGCTGGTTAGGTTTCAGTCGAAACAATGGGGGATATTTATATATGAAGAGCCAACTCCAGAAGGTTGACATCCTTGGTGGGTCTAAAGAAAAATAGAGGATTTGTGTTCTCCGTTGTTTGTTAGGACTGGCTATAGAAAATGCTTAACCCTATAGATGTGGATACATTGTGTGGTTTTGTCCCATGTTGTGTCCTCGGAATTACCTGGAGGTAGAAATTGATTGTGTGAGCCCAGAGGGATTATCTACAGTTTTGACACATGACTCATTCATTTCCTCTTGTTGTGTTGTCCACTGTCCACAATGCATCAAGTTACCCACCAGCTGGGAGGAGGAAATCCCTGTTTTGTGTTTACCACATTGACTAGAATAATTTAGTTATTTTTTATTTATCTGTCCATTATTACGGACGAGTGTTTGGTAATTTTAGTCAATTCTTGGACCTTGTTCTTCTGTTTTCACTAATCCCCATTTTGGTTCTCACCATTTATTTGAAACTTTTTTTTTTTTTTAACTAAGAAGTAAAATTGGCCCATGAGTTCGTTATAGCATTTTATGATTCAAAATATCACTCATGCCCTTTGTGCATAAACCTGGTCTTATCAGGAGTCCAGTACCAAAAAGATTGTCCCACTTGCTTTTTTTAAATAGCCCATAAACCTTAAATGTAGTGTTCTCATGTTATTACAATTGCTGCAGTTCAACCTCATTAAACAGTTCAAGTTAACAATTGACTTATTTCTATCTGTTGCAGATCTCATGCAATGAGAGCTTTTGTCTTACTTAGTGTACAGCTGTTTTTCATGGAGTTGGGCCACTAGAACCTGGCCGAGTATGAGCAGTACTTACATTGCAAAAGCGTGCAAAACTCCTTTGCAAAAATCCTAACTTCCCAGTCATCTCTCTAAAGCCTATTTCCATATAGCAGTTAGCTGCTCACCTCTATCCCACTCAGACCCTGAAAGGCTCGTCAGTTCTGTAGACTCACAATGCCCAGCATTGGCAGTTTCCAGAGCAGCTCTCCTAATCATGGTTCTCACTTTCCAGAGTGTTGTGCTTGTTCAAATGCCCTGTTATCTCTTTATATAAATATAGTCATAACAGTGTACACTTAGAATACACACTTACAGACCATAGTGCGTAGTAGCAGGATGAAGCTACTCTCTAGAATTATCAAAGAGGAGCACCCCCTCAAAGAAGCTAGGAAGTAAGGAGACTGTAGGGAGACTGAAGATGCAGTGTTTGATTCACCCTTTCCTTACCCGCTGGCTGCATGCTGGCTGCAATATTGGGTTGATGTTCATGCTGAAAAGGAAAGGGTGAATCAAACACCCAAAACCCCCGCCCATATGACCGCAAACCAGTCCCGCCAAATTCAAGTGACAGGTTCTCTATAATAATACCCCTTCAAGCCTCTATGCACAGACTAAAGTTGGTTCAAACCTACCAATATCGTCTGACAGTTTAATGTATGTAGGGGCCTCCCAAATATTCCCCAACTGATGATGTCCGGGGAGAGAAAGAACGGACATGTTGGATTTTGAGTGCCTATTCTTTTTGTTCTACGGGAGATAAGCAGTTCCCAGAGAAGTCTGGCATCACCTCTCTAATATAGAACACAAAAGCACTTGGACAAGCTTAATGATCAGAATTTTCACTGGGAGCATATCTTCCTACACATGAAGCTGTGAAGGCAGAACTTTCTACTGCACATGGTCACAATTCAAGACAGGTTTCAGCCATTTTAAGGTACTATAGTTAGTGATTACCTCCAGTGATGAGCGAATATACTCGTTACTCGAGATTTCTTGAGCATGCTCGGGGGTCCTCCGAGTATTTTTTAGTGCTCGGAGATTTAGTTTTTATTGCAGCAGCTGAATGATTTACATCTGTTGGCCAGCATAAGTACATGTGGGGATTCCCTAGCAACCAGGCAACCCCCACATGTACTTATGCTGGCTAACAGATGTAAATCATTCAGCTGCGGCAATAAAAACTAAATCTCCGAGCACTAAAAAATACTCGGAGGTCACCCGAGCGTGCTTGAGAAATCTCGAGTAACAAGTATATTCGCTCATCACTAATTACCTCCCTAGACAAAATGAGTGCGATTTTCTAAATGAAAAGGTATAGAGGATTTTGTGAGATTGTCCCTCAATTTACACTTTTTTTCTATTCCCACAGAACCCCTGTAAAGGGGTTTTCCAAGAATATAATAATATGGCCCCTATCACATATTTCAAACTGCAATATGTCCTAGTCATGTGTCAGGACGGGCTGCAGACTGAAGAAACACAGCTCCCAAGAACTGTGTCTCAGCTGACAGAGGGGCTGTATCACAAGCTGAGGAGAAATTCTGTGACAGGAGAAGAAATAAATCTTCTCAACTGATTGAACATGGGTGACTGAGGCAAGAGAAAATATTATTTTGTGCCGAGTCAGCTGGGCAGAAGATTTATTTATTCTCCTGTCACATCCCTGCTCCAGCAGCTCTCCAGTATGTTGCTTATGATAGCTTATGATACAGTTCCTGTGTCAGTTGAGATGCAGGTCTTGGAAGCAGTGTTTCTTCAGATTGCAGTCCGTCCTTACACGTGATAGGAGCCATTTTATTACAGTCTTAAAGAACCCCGTTAAGGTCCTTTTCTTCTAGCCAACAAAGACATAAAGCCTATTAATATTTTTCGCTTGACCTTTATTTCAATTACCTGTAATTTATAATAACCTGGAGAACCCCTTTAAGTACCTATTATTTATTCAGACCAAAATCCATCCTCTCTATAGTCACACACTGCAAAAGGCATCGGCATGAAACATTTCCTCTTAGGGTCGTCTAGAGGATACCACAAGGGAATGTATATATATCTATTGCCAAAACATGGTGGGATCAGTAATGTTGTAAACAGATCGCAATGGGACGATAATGAATTGTTTTATTGTTCTGGACGCTGACTTATTAGATCGATTAATATTGTATCTCCCAACATATTTTCTGGATGTTTTAAAGGTACGGCGCGCAAAGACGCCATTAAGGTTACCACCGGCAATAAAGGCAAAAGCCCTGACGTCAATTAGTCAAGGTACAATATGTTTATGATAACAAATAACGGTTCATTACATTAGGGGGACGAGGCGGGCTGATTCCCCCGAAACTAATGGACATTTTCTTTATGAAGTCACCAGTACCGCATTAATTCTAGAGCCGCTTATTTATGTGGAAGGGAGAGGACAAAGAAGAATTGGACCGGAGGAGGGTTAACCGGCCGAACCAACTCATTTTCCATATGTGTTCCAGCAAATCCATCACGCGGGATGAAAACGTTACAAACCTCTCTTTGGAGATTGGAATTAAAATGTAAATAATTTAAAAATTATTCAATGTCAGAATGGCGCGGTAAAAGGTCGCATTGTTAGTGAGCCTCATTTATCTCCTGCTGGGATTTAAGAGCTCTGTTTTTTTTCCTGCTCTTAACGGTTCCAAAAATGAATGTTTTTTTTGCGTTGAACAGGGTAATTTTTAACAATTATGGCTGATGGAGATGGGTCGCTATGGTGGATGGACTTGGCGCTCGCAGGTACAAGCTCCTTGTAATTCGTAAGTAAAAAAAAAGACTTGGAGGAATTCACCATTTCTTGTACACAAGTTTTCTTTTGTTTATTTTTCTGGCTCAAATATTAAATGACTTCAATTTTACATCACCCGTGGGCCGACAGATTTATTATAGCTTTGGTAGATTTAAATTTGTGGCAAACAGACAATATGACAATGAGCCAAATTTATAAAAGGGAATGTGTCAGCAGGTTTTTACTATGTAAACTTAGAGCAGCATGGTGTAGGAGCAGAGACCCCAATTCTAGCGATGTGTCAATTTATGGGCTATGTTTTGCCATTTAAATAAAATAAGTGTTTTATCAGCAGGAGATTATCACTACAGGACTAGGTGTCTCATTCCTCCTGGTCCAAACACACTCCCGTCACTGATTGGCTGCTTTCTGTCAATATACAATGTTAACAGAATGCGGCCAGTGGTGAGGTTTGGGTTATGCACAGCTCAGCATTCAGAGTTCTGCTAGACCTACAGCAGAAAAAAGCAATTCTATCACAACTGCTGCTCCCAGTAACCTAATTGACACATTGCTGGAATCAGGGTCTCTTTCCCTACAACACGATGCTCTCAGATTGCATAGCAAAACCTGCTGACACATTTCCTTTAAGAGCTTCTTATTTTTCCGCATTTTTTTTCCCCAGAGGGACGATATTTTTTCTAAACAGTCTTAATAAATGAGGTCCAACTACTACTGTAACTCACTATATCACTATAATTATTATCGGAGCTTTGTTCCTTTGGTTATTGACTGATATTTAAGATAATAAAATGAAATAAAGAAAATAGGATAGTCTGACAAAAAGAAATTGGGCATGTTGAAAAAAATGAGGGGTGCAATAAAAACCAATGAAAAGAGTTGTACTGCTTTTGAAGAACATGGCTCCTTTCTTCTATAAACAGCGCCACATCTGTGCTCATAGGCTGAGCGTGGTATTGCAATTATCTCTATTCGCTTTAATGGAGCTGAAATGAAATATGAATCAACCCATGGACAGGTGCGGCTTTCTGTCTTGAAGAAGCGGCCATGTTTTAAAATTCTATACAACCCCTTTTAAAGGTGTTGGGCACATTCCTAAAATATCTTAAACAGCGGTGTACAGGTGTATGTAAGCAATCATAAAAAAACATGTTTTCAGAAAATAAAAGATAAAATTGCATTACTGTAGCTTAAATTGAACAATGCTATGGGCTGTGTGTGTAACTATGTATCAGCGGTGAATACATAATACAGCTCTGACAAAAATTAAGAGCCCACCACATCAAAATCCTGTCATGGGAAGCCCAATCTCCAGACCTGAACCCCATTGAAAACCTCTGGAATATAATCAAGAGGATGATGGATGGTCACAAGCCATCAAACAAAGAAGAACTACTTAAATTTTTGCACCAGGAGCAGTGTGAAAGACTGGTGGAAAGCATGCCAAGACGCATGAAAGCTGTGATTAAAAATCATGGTTAATCCACAAAATATTGATTTCTGAACTCTTCCTGAGTTAAAGCATTAGTATTGTTGTTTCTAAATGATTATGAACTTGTTTTCTTTGCATTGCTTGAGGTCTGAAAGCACTGTTTTTTTTTTATTTTGACCATTTTTCTTTGTCAGAAAAAAATACAAAATTTATTGCTTGGAAATTCGGAGACATGTTGTCAAAAGTTTATAGAATAAATTAACAATTTACATTTTATTCAAAAATATACCCATAAAGAGAAAAATCAGACAAATTGAACATTTTGCAGTGGTCTCTTAATTTTTGCCAGAGCTGTATACCAACAATAAACCAACATATAGAATTATACACATATTTATATTTATTAACTACAGGGCTGGACAGAACTTTCAGATCACAGTTCAAGATGCTTTACGACAGATGTTTCCCTGGTGAGGAGTTTTCATTTTGCGAAATATCAAGGACTCATAGTGCAGTACTAGGAGTAGTGACCCAATATGACATAACATAGAAGAGAATAGTCTATCATGAATTTCTACTTATATCTTAGCTTAAAATGAACATTCCTATGGATAATACATGAATTCATACTGGTAGTGAATAAATAATATACATAAACCCATACCAGTAGTGAATAAATCATATACTAAATGCCAACAGTGAATTTATCATACACTAAATGCATACCAGCAGTGAATAAATCATATACTAAATACATACCAGCAGTGAATATTAATCATATACTAAATACATACCCACAGTGAATAAATCGTATGCTAAACACATACCAGCAGTGAATAAATCATATATCTAATACATACCAGCAGTGAATAAGTCCTATACTAAATACATATTAGCAGTGAATAAATCATGTACTATATACCAGCAGTGAATAAATCATATACTAAATACATACCAGCAGTGAATAAATTCTATATGAAATACATACCAGCAGTGAATAAAACAAATACTAAATAGCAGAAGTGAATAAATCCTATGCTAAATACATACCAGCAGTGAATATATCCCATACTAAGTACATACCAGCAGTGAATAAATCATATACTAAATACCAGCAGTGAATAAATCATATACTAAATACCAGAAGTGAATAAATCATACACTAAATGCATACCAGCAGTGAATATTAATCATATAATAAATACATACCAGCAGTGACTAAATCTTATACTAAATACATGCCAGCAGTGAATAAATCATATACCAAATACCAGCAGTGAATAAATCCTATACTAAATACATACCAACAGTGATTAAATCCTCTACTAAATACATACCAACAGTGAATAAATTGTATGCTAAATACATACCAGCAGTGAATAAATCGTATACCTAAATACATACCAGCAGTGGATAAATCTTATACTAAATACATACCAGCAGTGAATAAATCCTATTCTAAATACATATCAACAGTGAATAAATCATATACTAAATACATACAGCAGTGAATATCAATCATATACTAAATACATACCAGCAGTGAATATTAATCATATACCAAATACATACCCGCAGTGAATAAATCGAATGCTAAATATATACCAGCAGTGAATAAATCATATATTTACTACATACCAGCAGTGAATAAATCACATACTAAATACCAGCAGTGAATAAATCCTATACTAAATACATACCAGCAGTGAATACATTGCATACTAAATACATGCCAACAGTGAATAAATCTTATACTAAATACATACCAACAGTGAATAAATCCTATACTAAATACATACCAATAGTAAATAAATCCTATACTAAATACATACCAGCAGTGAATAAATCATATACTAAATACCAGCAGTGAATAAATCATATGTTAAATAAATACCAGCAGTGAATATTAGTCATATAATAAATACATACCGGCAGGGAATAAATCGTATGCTAAATATATACCAGCAGTGAATAAATTATATATTTAATACATACCAGCAGTGAATAAATCCTATACCAAATACATACCAGCAGTGAATAAATCATATAGTAAATACATACCAACAGTGAATAAATCCTATATTAAATACATACCAACAGTGAATAAATTGCATACCTAAATACATACCAGCAGTGGATAAATCCTTTACTAAATACATACCAACAGTGAATAAATCCTCTACTAAATACATACCAACAGTGAATAAATTGTATACTAAATACATACCAGCAGTGAATAAATAATATACCTAAATACATACCAGCAGTGGATAAATCTTATACTAAATACATACCAGCAGTGAATAAATCCTATTCTAAATACATACCAACAGTGAATAAATCATATACTAAATACATACCAGCAGTGAATATTAATAATATACCAAATACATATCGCAGTGAAATCGAATGCTAAATATATACCATCAGTGAATAAATCATATATTTAATACATACCAGCAGTGAATAAATCATATACTAAATACATACCAACAGTGAATAAATCCTATACTAAATACATACCAACAGTGAATAAATTCTATACTAAATACATACCAGCAGTGAATAAATTGTATACTAAATACATACCAATAGTAAATAAATCCTATACTAAATACATACCAGCAGTGAATAAATTGTATACTAAATACATACCAACAGTGAGTAAATTTTATACTAAATACATACCAGCAGTGAATGAATCGTATACCTAAATACATACCAGCAGTGGATAAATCTTATACTAAATACATACCAGCAGTGAATAAATCCTATACTAAATACATACCAAGTGAATAAATTGTATACTAAATACATACCAAAAGTGAATAAATTGTATACTAAATACATACCAGCGGTGAATAAATTGTATACCTAAATACATACCAGCAGTGGATAAATCTTATACTAAATACATACCAGCAGTGAATAAATCCTATACTAAATACATACCAACAGTGAATAAATCCTATACTAAATACATACCAATAGTAAATAAATCCTCTACTAAATACATACCAACAGTGAATAAATTGTATACTAAATACATACCAGCAGTGAATAAATTGTATACCTAAATACATACCAGCAGTGGATAAATCTTATACTAAATACATGCCAGCAGTGAATAAATCCTATACTAAATACATACCAACAGTGAATAAATCCTATACTAAATACATACCAATAGTAAATAAATCCTATACTAAATACATACCAGCAGCGAATAAATCATATACTAAATATCAGCAGTGAATAAATCACAGTAAATACATACCCACAGGGAATAAATCGTATGCTAAATATATACCAGCAGTGAATAAATCATGTATTTAATACATACCAGCAGTGAATAAATCCTATATTAAATACATACCAGAAGTGAATAAATCATATACTAAATACCAGCAGTGAATAAATCCTATACTAAATACATACCAACAGTGAATAAATTGTATGCTAAATACATACCAACAGTGAATAAATTGTATATTAAATACATACCAACAGTGAATAAATTTTATACTAAATACATACCAGCAGTGAATAAATCATATACCTAAATACATACCAGCAGTGGATAAATCTTATACTAAATACATACCAGCAGTGAATAAATCCTATGCTAAATACATACCAACAGTGAATAAATCCTATACTAAATACATACCAATAGTAAATAAATCCTATACTAAATACATACCAGCAGTAAATAAATCATTTACTAAATACCAGCAGTGAATTAATCATATGCTAAATAAATACCAGCAGTGAATATTAGTCATATAATAAATACATACCTGCAGGGAATAAATCTTATGCTAAATATATACCAGCAGTGAATAAATCATATATTTAATACATACCAGCAGTGAATAAATCATATACTAAATACATACCAGCAGTGAATATTAATCATATACCAAATACATACCCGCAGGGAATAAATCGTATGCTAAATATATACCAGCAGTGAATAAATCATATATTTAATACATGCCAGCAGTAAATAAATCCTATACTAAATACATATGCAGCGCCCCAGAGTCCTGGTCGTTGCAGTAATGTCGCTCTTCCACCAGGGGGAGTGATATTACGTCTGATGGTACTAAAGGAGTTCACCTGACCAGGTATCACAGTCACACACTACACTTCACACTCCAGTCCACCAGGGGGAGCAAAGGTACTATCTACTAGGCCATTCCTCACACACGGGTAAAACTGGTGGGTTGGATAGGAATTCAGTCAGAAGCTACCTGGGTTCGACCCAGATAGGACCTGTCAGGCAGACAGGGGGAGAAGGAGGAACATCTGAGCTGCAGACAGAGGGTCCCTGTCAGGGGTGGGATCCTGACAGAGGCCAAGCACGAGATAGAACGTTACGGAGCTGCGCCTGCACCCGTTGCGGCAGCATCCTAAGAAAGGACATGAAGCGAATTGTATTGTGGAGAGTGAGAAACGAAGTCACAGCACAAGGAGATAATACCGGGAGGAGTTCTGCCCCAAGATCGGCAGCCTCGTTCTGAGGCGTGTAGCCGGTGGCCGGAACACCGAGGGAGTAATAGGCTCTACGCATTACTTCAGAGACCGGCAGGACAGTTGATTCCAAGTTGGCTGCCCGACCTTAATACCTATGAAGACACGGAGGCAAATTGTGGGAGAAGGGCATCTCTAGGGTCCCTATAAAATAGCTCCAGGCCTACCCCGTCATACGGGTTGTCCTATCCATATCATCTGGGGGACAGAGAGAGAGAGAGAACATCAGAAACATCCACAAAAGTTGTGAGGACTATCACGTGGTGCTCAGCAGGGAGGTACTACAACACACAGGCGCTAGTAGGAAGGCTACTGATTTCCACCTGGATAAGGGAACTCTGGATGTGCCTTCGGACCGGCCGGACTCTGCTTGCCCTGTGAACGGTACTCTGGACTGTGGACTCTGAAGTCTTCAGTAAAAGGTAAAGAGACTGCAACCTTTGTGTCCTCGTTATTCATTGCGCCTTACGACGTCCACCATCACCACCTATACAACTGGGAAGCCCTGGGGACATACTTCACCTGTGGGAAGGTACACCATCTAGCTGCCATTCCATCACCCCAGCGGACCCCTAGCAGCGTCGGTCACCCTGACCGAATACCACAGGTGGCGTCACGAACACCGTACAAACAACTACACCTTTAATTGGGCGCCCCTCAGAAGGGCCACGGACTGGGTCAGGCCACCGTGACATTCCCAGAACCGAGAGAGATAGACCCGTATCGAGTACCCCATTGCCCTACACGTGGGGGCGATCCATCTACCAACAGTGAATAAATCATATACTAAATACATACCAACAGTGAATAAATTCTATACTAAATATATACCAGCAGTGAATAAATTGTATAATAAATACATACCAATAGTAAATAAATCCTATACTAAATACATACCAGCAGTGAATAAATTGTATGCTAAATACATACCAACAGTGAATAAATTGTATACTAAATACATACCAGCAGTGGATAAATCTTATACTAAATACATACCAGCAGTGAATAAATCTTATACTAAATACATACCAACAGTGAATAAATCCTATTCTAAATACATACCAATAGTAAATAAATCCTATACTAAATACATACCAGCAGTGAATAAATCATATACTAAATACCAGCAGTGAATAAATCATATGCTAAATAAATACCAGCAGTTAATATTAGTCATATAATAAATACATAGCTGCAGGGAATAAATCGTATGCTAAATATATACCAGCAGTGAATAAATCATATATTTAATACATACCAGCAGTGAATAAATCCTATACTAAATACCAGCAGTGAATAAATCCTATACTAAATACATACCAACAGTGAATAAATTGTATACTAAATACATACCAGCAGTGAATAAATCATATGCTAAATACATGCCAGCAGTGAATAAATCATATACTAAATACTTAACAGCAGTGAATAAAACCTAAACTAAATACATACCAGCAGTGATTAAATCGTATACCCAAATAGATATGTAGTGAATGATCTGAATACATAAGTATATACAACAGAGGGACCAAGACAGATAAACTACAGACCGAGATATTGTATGACAGATGTGGGCCTTGTGAGGACTTCTCATTTTGCACTACATTTTGCACATAGTGCACTACTAGTGGTGGTGGTCTGATAGGACTTTACATAGAAGAGAACGGTCTACCATAACAGATAATCTACTGAATGATGATAATGGTTGTATAGCTTTTGCAGATGATGGACTGTACCAGCCTGGTATGGAGCATTGCTGGTGCATCAGTTTTGCCTGTGCTGTTCCCTTAGGAAGGCATTTCATATGAGTATATAGGTTAGACTTGACTAATCCAGCCCCGAGGTTCCTAGATCTCATTTATAGGGATGTAACAAGCATTGGCATTTGCCTGATGGATACAGTTCGGAGAGGATAAGTAATGAATTGATCTATTATTGCTTTTTTTAGGACGGCTGGAAAGAAAATACAAGTTCACGATCAATGAACAGACAGTAGAGTTCAGTATCTTCCTTTGATACGGTTTTATATTGGAGGCAGTGTTGGGGGAGGGAGTGGGGGTATCACATCTGCTGGCCGCATGTAATTTTGCCCCCCTTTTGTTAATGACCTTGTAGAGATTAGCATGGTCTTTTCCATATGCCGCTAGATTACGTCTGGTGGCAGCTGGAAGAGGAGAGTGTTAGATGGGATGGTTTTCATTAGACAGGCCTGACATTACACTGCCCTAAATGTCGTCAATCGTGGACTGTCAATGCCTCTGAATAAACAGCCATCCAGATGTGATTTATCAAGTGTGCCAGTGGTCTGCGGAAATGGGTTTTATTATTCCCTCCCGTCCCCCTTATTGGAGCGCTCAGTGTTGGCTGGTCATTGCATATCAGGAATGATATTAACGCACATGACCCAAAGGCAAATGTCATGTAGACCAGGAGCATGGTGAGAGGCAGAGATTGTAATTATTTTCTAAGCACATACTTAAGTCTGCAAGGGCCATATGGGTTGGACAGTGTTAAGAGTTCAATGTTAAACGCGGAGATTGGACATGAAAATGCCAGTGACATCTAAATCATCTAGTTCGCCTGCAGGTCATCCACTCCATCAGCCATCCACCATGACAAAGACAAGAACATTGGATAATGGTGATATCGGATAATGATTGATACAATAAAACATTGTTTTTAGACAAACAGTGCCATATCTGTCCACAGGTTGTGTCTGGAATTCCAGCGCAGCTCCATTAAAGAGTACATTTTTAGCCTGGTGTAAATGCCGCTGTTCTCCTGAATCCGGCGTTGTATTTCTTTTGTTTCTGCTCCTCTCCGTCCCAGAGATATGGGCTCTTCTTTCCTGTATAGAAATCTAGTCTTGTTATCCAAGTGGGCGTGATCCTCAACTTTTCTCTGTGGGTATCTTCATGAGGGCCGTGCCCACTTGGCTAACCAGACAAGATTTATGTACAGGAAAAAGAAGCCATATCTCAGGAAAGGAGAGGCATAGGAACAAAATAAAAACATGTCCGGATTCAGGAGAACAGTGTCTTTTACACCAGGTAAAAATTTTACATATTTATTGCAAGCGACAGGCCCCCTATAAAGGTTGATCCATAATATCATACAAAGCATATGGGCAGGTGTGCAGCTGTTCTTTAAAGAAAGTAGTCATGTTTTCCAAAATTTGTACAAGCCCTTTTATTCTATAAAAAAAAAATGTACAGATAGAAAAATAAGAGCAATGCTTTCAGCTTCTTGTTGACTGGGGAATTAATATTCTGCACAATGACCGTAATTCACATATAGGATCCTATGAGTGAAATTTTTTTTGCAGAGGGCAGGTGATAAGGGGGAGCTCCTGCTAGAGATACATGTACGGCACCTAATATTGATCACACTGTGCCCAAACCCACTCTTATAGTATCAAAAAAAGTGACTAAGATATGATTACATGGCTCATGGAACAGATATGTTAATAATTGGCTTCTTACCAGGACGGAATATCTACCATATCCTACCCAATTTTTGTGTATCCTCCGCAGATGAGAAAAGAAACGATGAATAGTTTCCCACAAAAATCCATTATAGCCAATAGTATTTTCTTTCAAATGACAACAAATGGCAGCAATGCAACCTGCAGAAATCATGAAGGGTTGTAACTAGCCATTTTTTGAGAATACGGATACTCAGATACTTATAGGGTTATGCGAATATCTGAAAACATTCATTGGATTAGGTTGTGTCTATAGAAATTCAGAAGGGCATGCTACTGTCAGTAGACCTTCATAGGGGGAGGGTCATTACTATCCATAGACATTCATGTCGGCAACCTACAACCCACAGACATTCATGTGGGCAGCCTACAGCCCACAAACATACATGTGGGCAGCCTACAACCCACAGACATACATGTGGGCAGCCTACAACCCACAGACATACATGTGGGCAGCCTACAACCCACAGACTTTCATGTGGGCAGCCTACAACCCACAGACATTCATGTGGGCAGCCTACAACCCACAGACATTCATGTGGGCAGCCTACAACCCACAGACATTCATGTGGGCAGCCTACAACCCACAGACATTCATGTGGGCAGCCTACAACCCACAGACATTCATGTGGGCAGCCTACAACCCACAGACATTCATGTGGGCAGCTTACAACCCACAGAAATACATGTGGGCAGCCTACAACCCACAGACATACATGTGGGCAGCCTACAACCTACAGACATTCATGTGGGCAGCCTACAACCAACAGGCATTCATGTGGGCAGCCTACAACCCACAGGCATACATGTGGACACCCTACCATCCACAGACATACATGTGGGCATTCTACAACCCACAGACATTCATGTGGGCAGCCTACAACCCACAAACATTCATGTAGGCAGACTACAACCCACAGACATTCAAAGGCAGCCTACAACCCACAGACATTCATGTGGGCAGCCTACAACCCACATACATTCATGTGGGCAGCCTACAACCCACAGACATTCATGTGGGCACCCTACCATCCACAGATGTACATGTGGACACCATACCACCCCCAAACATTCATGTGGACAGCCTACAACCCACAAATATTCATGTGGGCAGCCTTCAACTCACATATATGCATGTAGGCACCCTACAACTCACAGACATGCATGCAGGCACCCTACAACCTACAGACATGCATGTTGGCACCCTACCACCCACATGCATTCATATGGGCACCCTATAACCCATAAAACATTCATGTGGGCATGTTACTAACTGTATACATTTATTTTTTCTGAGTAGAAAAATGCCTCATTCAAGGAGCACACTAGTACTTGTAGATATTTACAGGGGCATGTAACTACTCAAAAGACATCCAAGGGAACACACTGCACCCTATAGATGTTCATTGGTGCATCCTGCTACTGTACATCCATTCATGGGGTTATACTTCTACTACTTATGGGGGCATGCTACTATCTGTATATCTTCATATGGACATGCTACTAACCATTAACATTCAAGGGGGCATTCTGCTACTGTAGTGTTGATAGTGTTATGTTGCTACTTGTAGACATTCATTGGGGCACACTGCCACCCATAGAAATTCAAGAGGGCACACTGCTACCAATAGACATTAATTTGGGCACGCTACAACTGTAGCCGTTCATGGGGGCACACTACTACCTATAGACATTCATGGGGGCACACTACTGCCAATAGACAGTCATGGAGTACTACTACCCATAGATATTAATTGGGGCATGCCACTACTGTAGTCATTCATGGCGATGTGCTGATGCCCTTAAACAATAAGATTGTCATCGGAATTGACTGAAATGGGGGAATCTACCAACATAAAAAACAAACATCGGACGCCGGCAGCATAATTCTCCATTTTGCAGAATATCTGTGCGGTTAGTCCATCAGCCATTCGCGGCACGGTTCAGCTTGTCGGATTGCAATAAATTGTAGTGTCGGTGTTTTTGTACTGCACAATGCGCAGTGTGGGTAATCTCTCCAGTGTTATTCAAGTCTCAACAACACTTATGTCTAGCGAGGCGCTCGTGTCGTGTGGCCATTTACATTCAGACAATGAATTGCCCAGCACAGCTCCCTGAACAGCAGGAGACAGCACAGACCTCCCACCATGAGGAATGGACACCGCAGACAGAGGCGATGACCTACAAATGTTTGGGGTCCACTTGAAGAGGAACTTACCATGATCCCTTTTACCCTGCTGTGCTTCACACTACAAAGTGACACTGGGACGGCAAAGAGGTTAACGGGAGATAAATGAGGCGAGGAGAAAAGCTTCAAGATGTGGGCAAAAAGGAGAACACAGAATATTGGCTGCAGCGTTGGTGCACCAAACTCAAAGGGAATGTGTATATGCAAAATGGGACCACCGGCCTTATGGACCTTGTAGACACAAGCTTTATCTGTTTTCAGAAAACTGACCTATTGTTTAAATCAGGTTATTGTGCTACATATATTTTTATGCAAATTGTCTCTTGAAAGAGAAAGAGGACTTGAACTCTATAGCCCCACCAATTGGAAGCAGAAATCCTACAAGTCAATTTTGACCCTTTAATGAGCCTTGCAATATGACTTATGTAACACCCCAGGTAACCGGTTGTTACATTGGCATTGCTTTCCTAACGGGGAGAGTGATGTCATGCTTGGAAGCGAGGAAGGATCCCTTATCAGGTATTCAGCACATACAACACTGTTCTGACTCCAGGCCAGAAGGTGGAGCTCTGAACCCGGTTTCAGGGGAGCTTCCCTAGATATTATATATTCTGGCCTGGGGGAGGAGTTAGTCTGTCTGTCGGAGGGACAGACAGAGAGAAGAGTCTGACAGAGCAGAGTGGAAGCAGACAGAGAGAGTCTGAGAGGAAAGCTGGGCCGTGCAGCCATGTGAGGTGCTGCAGCTCCTGAAATGAATGAGAACAGAGCAGTCTGTAGGAGACTGAGAGGGGAAGTGGAGCGCAGGAGAGTAAAGAGCTGGAGGGAAGCTACGGCTGTGCTTTCACCACGCTGAAGCGCAGAATTCCGGTAGCTGGAAGAATGAGGTTGTGGGGTTAGCTTCATGCACCAAGACAGAAACCGGCAGACAGCTGGACTTCAAGTCACCTGTCCACCATTAACACCCGAAGACACAGTAAGAGATAGAGCCCGGCATCATCTAAGAGACCCTGTAAAAAGGCTCAAGTTACCGGTCATGCGGGTAGTGTCCTACCTAAAGGGGGACAGAGAGAACGTGAGGACCTTGTGTGAGGCCTAATGCAGCAAGGGACTACAAGACAGCGCTAGAAGGAAGGCTTCTAACCACACTTAGTTAGTGGGATTCCAGATTCGCTTCCAAGCAGGCCGCACCATACCAGTACCTGTGATTCAGTACCCTGGACTGTGGCTGCCTGAATTCTACAGTAAAGAGACTGCAACTTGTGTCCTCTGTTTCTTTCTACATCCCTTTAAGTACCGGACCTGGTACCGAGTGCCCCACGGCCCTGGCCGGTGTTCCATTTTTGGCGTCACGAACAGGATGGACCGACCCATTGAAGTGGGTCTTGTGTGCCCAATTGATTGATTGTGAGACTATTGAATTGTTAATTGCCGCCATTACCGCCGCCATTACAGAACCATGTGGCGTGCAGGATGAGTGGGGCATGTTGTCGTAGGCGGACCTTGGAGGAACGGCGCAAAAGTTATGACCGCCCTTCATCGATATTACTATGTCCGAGAGATCTGTCCATCCCCAAGAGAAGTCCGCCTCCTGGTCTGGGATGGCAGGAATCGAAGAAGAAGGAACCGCCCACAGAAGAGAAAGCGGGAAGAGCAGCAGGAAGGTGTGGTTCAGAACCCAGCCATCAAGATGGCGAGCGTAGGTCACCCGGAGGATGGGGAGAAAGCAGGAAGCTGCCCCAGCCAATGGGAGAAGAAAGAAGACCTGCCATCAGCAATGAACCTGGAGGTTCTTGGAGCCGAAGTGGAGGAGCTGTGCTGTCAGCTCCGGTGGTCCTGGTTCCGCGCAGCTGAGAAAGTATGGGAGCAGCAGAGGAGCAAGCTTCCGATACACCAGCCTACAATGGAGGAGTCTGGCACCGGAGACACCGCGGTGGCAGTTAAGGAGACCGACCATGCCCCGGTAGCAGAGGACACTGTCATAGGGCCCGTAGATGATCTGACACCCCTCTCACCCAGCCGGGTATACGGACCTATTGATTGGGAGCAGCCCTGGGGTATCGTACACACCTTCACCTCCCCACTACAGCCGACAAGAGGGACCCAGGAAGTGCATGGAGAATGGGTGACGTTCCGGTGGGAGCACTCCGGCATTGACCTGATGGGGTTCCCCGGGGAGGCTCATGCCGAGGGAGAGTATCTTGAAGTTATAAGTAAAGAGGAATACTGCTGGCAGCAGGCTCTCAAATGGGAGCAGAAGGATAGAGAGCGGGACCTCCGGCGCAGGGCCATAGAGGAGAGAAATTTGAGAGCTAAGGCTCAGGCCCGAAAGATCAAACATGAGGAACGGAGCCCACAGAGGCAAGGGACAGTAGTGGCGTTCCGTATAACATCAGGATGGGGATTCATTAAAGAGCCAGGAATGCAGCTGAATTTGTTTAGAAATTTTTGGAAACAATTTTGGCAAATAAGAGGTTGAAAATATTTCAGGCATACCCAAGGCAACCCAACAGGAATGATGGGAAGTATGAACCATACTAGATTTTGTACTGGTGCCCCACGAGCCTCAAAATGATGGGCACAAATGTATATTAAGTGGTCACCATCCATAAAAGTAATCATAAAAAGATGAAATTGAGCCCATCATTGTAAACTCTCCCACCTATGTATTGAGAGGTCAGCGCAGAGGGGCTCCTTGACATCCAGGAAAGGGATATTATACAAGTAGCCATGACACTAAGGGGTCACCTGAGATACAATGACCCCTTGATGTAGAAAATGGAAATCTGAGCTTGAAGAAAACCTCAGTAAATCACACAGACATAATTTCTTGCTATGACAATGCGTCTTGTCCATAAGATAGATGTTAGCCACGTGCCGGCTCCTCAGCATTGCATTATTCTGAACACGACGTAACTCCTGCCATAAATTTAAGGAAACTAGATTTTGGTGATCTCAAGAAGGTGATGATGAGACTAGAGCCTGCCCGATTAAAGTCAGGGCTGCTATGTTCTGCCGTCACAATATTGTGTCTTCCACTCTGGAGGTCCCCGAAGCTGTAAAAAGCCTGTCACCCTACGAGGCTCATTATATGGACAAAAGGCAGAATTAGGAGTGGTCATTACTATCCGTGGTTCCACAAAGACTCTATTTTCAGTTTAGTGACAAAACGAATGAAGCGCAACAGCAGGACCCATAAGTGAAGCCATCAATCAACAGATTAATCAGTGTCGCCTTTAAGATTGGTGAAGAGGCTCATTCTGCATCTTAAAGAAAGGAGAAGTCCAGAAAAAAAATGTGGCGGTCAATGAAGAGATGTTCTTCAGAAGACTCGATGCAGATAAAGGCAAATTCACACTTAGCAGCCAAATTGTATGTGACTTCTCTTTTTTCCCCATCTGTTTTGCTTTTTTTTTTTAACATATTTTTTCAATCTTCATTGTGTTTTGTCAATAGGGGCATGCTTAGCCAATTCCTGAAGTTTTCTCCTAATTCATCATTTGTAACTTTTTAAAAAGCAGAACATTTTTTTGTGGGGAGCAAATGTACTGCACTAGACCCCTGATGTATTTTTATTGTTTGTTTTTTTTTGCACAGTTCAAGACTAATAATGGACATTTTCTCAAAAAAGGTGTATGACGAGGAAAAGAGAAAAAAAATGTGCGTATTTTGGGTAAACTTCATTAAACAATCTGCACCAATTCTCAATAGAAAAGTGATTTAAAGAGTAAATGTTTTATTTTTTTTACATAAAATCAATGGTATTCATGAAAGAAGACACTTTGTAATATATTATAATAAAGAAATCTGCTTCTTTCTCTTTGTGGATTGATCTTTCATTCTCAAAATTTTCAATTCACAGAAATACCTTCCAATAGGTGGCACTAGAGTTCTAGTTCTCTTCCTCTCTGAAGAGACAATTTGCATAATTAGAATATTTCCCAGAGGAGCATTGCGGCTTTAAGTCTCCTCATCTCGGCATGCTTAGCATGTCAATCTCCGCAGGGAGAAACAATACTTCTTGGATACAATTCACAGAAAAAAATGTGTCTTCAGTGAATACAGACTTTCCCATTACTGAGATAGGAGATGACAGTTGGTGCTCATAACATTCTATGGAGAAATGTAACTGTTGCTTCAGGAGAACTTTCAGCATAATGTCTGTGTCTGCCTGTAGCGCCTCTTTCTTTCCCTTTACATAGAATCTTATAAGCACCCCAACTGTCACCTTCTAACTCAGCAATGGAAAATTTTGTCTTCACTGAATACAGATTTCACTCGTGAATTTCTCTGAAAAGAAATGAATATTAAAAAGTTGCTAATTTTCAGTTATAGCATTGATTTAAAAAATAAAAAGTAAAACGAACACCTTCGCAACCTTAGACGTATCCATACATCATGGAAGGGAAGGCGTTCCTAACCGATGAAGTACAGGTATGTCATGGCGATTGCCGCCAGGTGTTCAGCTAACATGATGGCTGACACCCGGCTCTCACAGCCAGGAGCACTATTCGCACCGCCCCTGGCTGTTTAAGCCCGTAAATTCTGCTATCGATAGTTACATGAAGAAAGCAGGGAGAGGGAGCACAAGATAAACATGATCCAAAATGTTAAGTAAAATGTCCCCAATTAGAGTTTTAAATCTATCCACGAAAAAGAAAGTTCCCACTCAGGTCCATCATTTGTTACTGGAAATATAGGGGGCTTCTACGTTACTGGTAGTACAAAGGCTCTGGAAAAGCAAAATGATTCCTCACCTGCCAAAAAGTCCAGCAAATTCTGTGCTCCCAAATCCAAATGCCTCCCTCCCTCCCAGGGCCGTATTTAGAGTTTCTGCTGCCCTAGGCACTTTTAGTGCTGCCTTCCCCTTTGGTGAGTATGACACTATCAGCAGTGACTTTTAGCAAGAATCGCTGATGTGAAAGTAGCCTTTTGCAGCAGATCCGTCAGTTTTTCCGCATCTTCCGCGTAAGGAATCACTTACAGCAACACTGCGTTCGGCCTCATTCATTCCCTATGGGACTTGCGGACATGTGCGGCACTTGCGGTTTTGCAGCAATCCGGCAAATGTGGTATTTGCAGCAATGGAAAAAACGCTACTAGCAGTGTTTTTTTGTCTCACCGCAAGGGCAAAACCGTAAGTGCCGCACATGTCCGCTAGTAGCCATCACTACCTGTCCCTGCACCTTGCTAGCTCAACCCTAACCATTCCTCTCTGACCTAAAACTACACTATAAAGCTTTAGAAGAACAATTTATTAACTGACATATTCCTATGATAATGAGGCTCCAGGCTATGGCGTAGACTGGGACGGGCAGTCTCCGGGTCTCCATTCTCTCTGTTGACACCCTCAGTCCCTGCCTCATTGCACTGTGCACAGACCTCCCTCCACCGGACCCGGTAATCACCGCTCGCAGTAGCATACCGGCAGAGGTGTACCTAGGGTTTCTGGCACCAGGGGCAAGAATTCACCAAGGACATATGCGATTTGCACACTTAGTCATGTACCAACGAGCTCCTCTTCCTAATGCTCTCAATGATCAGTGAAAAACAGAGAAGCAGAAGAGAACCTCGTTGTCACAGGACCACAAGTATGAAAATCGCAAATGAGTGAAGTGTCCATGTGACGACTACTGGAATCTGCAGAGCTGAATCCTGACATCACAGGCTTCTGAATTCTCACAACAAATGCACTGCACACTTTTAGGACTCTCCCTTGCCGGTGGACGGTCATGACAGCACAAGTATGCGATTTGTATACTTCTGACCACATTCCGACTAAACGTGCCCGGCCTCGCTGAGTTCATTTTCATTGACGGAGGCCACACATGTCTAGTCAGCATGTGACCGCATTAATGTAAATCCCCAGCATGAGAGAATCCTGACAGCATGCAGTGCGCACTGTGAGAATTCAGAAGTCTGCAGTCACAAAGAATGACTGCAGACTCATTACAAACCTGGACATCCCCTTTAATGTTCCTAACATAAATAAAAACATGAGAGTTAGTCAGTATCACAAATAACATTTACATCCAGGTACCTTATAGATGACGTCGTCTCTGGAGCCGTTCTTCTTTTCTTCATCTTGGCCAGATCCCATGATGAGTTTTCTCATCCACAGCCGTCTCTGCAGACTTCCATCTTCTCCGCTCTTTTGCAGAAAGTTTCCACATGACGCCCTTAAAGATACAAGTGTCATTATAATGCTCCTGAATAAAAAATTGCCCCTCGCTATATTGTCTGCACAAAATATGACCCCCACATTGTCCCTCTTATGGTACATACTCTTCACACTGACCTCTCCTTTCTATACCGGCCCCCTCTTCACACTGTCCTCTTACACTGTGCCCCCCTATAGGGCCCAGTATTTATACTCCATATTTATACTCCATCCTCCCACCCTGTGTGCATGGCTCCCCCATCCTCTCACCCTGCGTGCATGGCTCCCCATCCTTCTCCCCTGTGCGCATGGCTCCCCCATCCTCCCACCCTGCGTGCATGGCTCCCCTATCCTCCCACCCTGCGTGCATGGCTCCTCCATCCTCCTCCCCTGCGTGCATGGCTCCCTCCATCCTCCTCCCCTGCGTGCATGGCTCCCCCTTCCTCCTCCCCTGCGTGCATGGCTCCTCTATCCTCCTCCCCTGCGTGCATGGCTCCTCTATCCTCCTCCCCTGCCTGCATGGCTCCCCCATCCTCTTCCCCTGCGTGCATGGCTCCCCCATCCTCCTCCCCTGCATGCATGGCTCCTCTATCCTCCTCCCCTGCGTGCATAGCTCCCCCATCCTCCCCCCTGTGTGCATGGCTCCGCCATCCTTCTCCCCTGCTTGCATGGCTCCCCTATCCTCCGACCCTGCATGCATGGCTCCCCCATCCTCCTCCCCTGCATGCATGGCTCCTCCATCCTCCTCCCCTGCGTGCATGGCTCCTCTATCCTCCTTCCCTGCATGCATGGCTCCCCCATCCTCCTCCCCTGCGTGCATGGCTCCCCCATCCTTCTCCCCTGCGTGCATGGCTCCCCCATCCTCCTCCCCTGTGTGCATGGCTCCTCTATCCTCTCACCCTGCGTGCATGGCTCCCCCATCCTTCTCCCCTGCATGCGTGGCTCCCCCATCCTTCTCCCCTGCGTGCATGGCTCCCCCATCCTTCTCCCCTGCCTGCATGGCTCCCCCATCCTTCTCCCCTGCGTGCATGGCTCCCCCATCCTTTTTCCCTGTCATACTCACCTCTCACCGCACGGCGCAGAACTTCCCGGCATCTCTGCAGCGTCTTGCTTCCTGTATGAGCAGTCACGTGGTAGCGCTCATTAAGGTGATGAATATGTGCATATTCATCACCTTAATGAGCTGTACCATGTGACCGCTGAAGACACGACGCGCTGCCGGCGCTGAGACGGAGTTGCAGCCACCGCTGGAGGAAGGTGAGTATTATGTCTTCAGGGAGGGGGGCAGGAAGGAGGGAGGGAGGAGGGGGGGCGGGCACTTGACCCCGGAGTTTTATATATAAAAAAAAGAAATAAAGAAAAAACCTAGCTCAAGTGTGCCCCCCCGCATCCCGCCGCCCTAGGCACGTGCCCTCAAGTGCCTAGTGGCAAATACGGCCCTGCTCCCTCCTGAGCCCCAAAGTTTGCTTCAACCATAGTTAGCATCCATGTTTGGCATCTTTTTAGTGATGAGATCCCACTTAATTCATGAGTGCATGTCTCCAGAAGCACAAGCTGAGCACAATGCATGGGCACTACAACGTACTGGTCACTACAATGTACTGGCACTACACTGGCAGATTTGCAATTTTCACAACAACAGTCACTGTGGCTTGTTTCTGGCAAATGTACCGTACATGAAATCAAAATAGTCACTACACCTGTAGATAAATTCCCAGAAGGGTGCAATTTCCAAAACAGGATCACTTGAGGGTGGATTCTGGTCTTCTGGTTCTTTATATGGAGTCCACCAGCTATTCTATAATTTATTCTCCAAGAGTCAAATAGCTCTCCTGTTCAGAGTCTCGCCGTATGGCTATGCAGTAATGTACAGCCACATATGGGGTATTGCCACATTCAAGAGAAACTGTATGACAAATTTTGTGCCATTTTTTACCCATTTACCAGTGTGAAAATGAAAAATCTGAGGCTAAAACAACATTTTTGACGTAAAAATTTAATTATCACCGCCCAATGGTATAAAATTCAGTGACAAACCCGTGGTCTCAATATGATCACTGCACCCCTAAAGGCCATTCAGAGGCTTTGCTTGTAAAATGACGTCACTTATGGGGGTGCTCTTTAGTTCTGAAAACCTCAGAGGTTCTGTCAATTTGACATGTCACCCTCAAACCATTCCAGCAAAATATGCACTACAATATGGTGTTCTTCCCTTCTGAGCTTTGCACTGTGCCTCGACCACAAATTGGGTATTGGCATGCTCCAAAGAAATTGCGTAACATATTTTGTGGTCAATTTTCTGCTATTACCCCTTTTGAAAATTGAAAACTTGAGGCCAAAGTAAACTTTTACAGAAAAAAAAATGGTAATTTGCCATCGACTCGGCACAATGTTATACAATTTTGTCAATTGCTTGAGGGTTAAGGGTATGTGTCCACGTTCAGGATTGCATCAGGATTTGACGCAGGTAAAATCTGCACCAAATCTGCACCTGACGTCACTTGGCAGGTCACCTGCGTTTTTGATGCGTTTTTACATGTGTTTTTCATGCGTTTTTCATGCATTTTTTTCATGCGGATTTGTGTGTGTTTTTTGTAAGCTAAATAAAGATATACAAAAAAAAGAATTGTGATGTCATTTCTTGTCCAACCTCTTCATTTACATACTCCATTGAAGAATAATGTTTACACACAGCTAGATATCTATCTATCTATCTATCTATCTATCTATCTATCTATCTATCTATCTATCTAGTAGCAAAAAATTGGAACAGCACAACTCCTTTACTTAGCTTCGGGTGCAATGCCCCCAGACCACCCGTCCACCGGTCGTCTCCAGTCAATATTTTCAAAAAAGCAGGCAGCACTCCATTTTCTTAAAGTATGTAGGATTTTAATAAACCCACATGTCTCTGCGACGTTTCGGCTCAACTGAGCCTTTCTCAAGCAGAGACATGTGGGTTTATTAAAATCCTACATACTTTAAGAAAATGGAGTGCTGCCTGCTTTTTTGAAAATATCTATCTATCTATCTATCTATCTATCTATCTATCTATCTATCTATCTATCAATCTATCGTATCTATCTATCATATCTATATATATAATTGTCTAAGTGGTACTTTCGTCTTTCTGCCCTCAACTTCCGTAACGGAAATCCTGCGTCGCTGATTGGTCTCGCCAGCTGCCTGTCATGGCTGCTGCGACCAATCAGCGACGGGCACAGTCTGATTAGTCCCTCCCTACTCCCCTGCAGTCAGTGCCCGGCCCCCGCATACTCCCCTCCGGTCACCGCTAACACGGGGTTAATGGCAGCGGTAACAGACCGTGTTATGCCCCGGGTAACGCACTCTGTTATCGCTGCTATTAACCCTGTGGGTCCCCAACTTTTTACTATTGATGCTGCCTATGCAGCATCAATAGTAAAAAAAATGTAATGTTAAAAATAATTTAAAAAAAACAAAAAACCTGCTATTCTCACTCTCCGTAGTCCGCCGAGTCGCACGCGGCTGCTGCCATCTTCCGGTTCCAGAGATGCATTGCGAAAATACCCAGAAGACTTCGCGGTCTTCTGGGTAATTGCGCAATGCATCCTGGGAATGGAAGATGGCGGCAGCCGCGCGCGCATCGCCAGAGCTTCGGTGGATCCCGGTGGGTGAGTATATCACTATTTTTTAGTTTAATTATTTTTTTTCACAGGGATATGGTGCCCACACTCCTAAATACTGGGTGGCCTGTGTGATATACTGCGGGGGCTGTGTGATATACTGCGGGGGCTGTGCCATATACTACATGGGCAGTGTGATATACTGCGTGGGCTGTGTGATATACTGCGGGGGCTGTGCTATATACTACATCGGCAGTGTTATATACTACGTGGGCTGTGTGATATACTGCGGGGGCTGTGCTATATATGTAGCGCCCCCACCGCCGCAGGGCCGAGGGGTGACCCGGTACCGGGCCTCGGAGTCTCTGCTCTGGGGTTGTCACGGCGGCTAGGCCCCGGTCCGTGACCCTGCCGTGGGGCGCACAGTCTATAATACGTGTAAATGACAGTGGTGGTGGTGCGGTGCAGTAAATAACGAGGACACCAGATTGCAGTCTCTTTACCTCTTTACTGAAGATCTCTGGGTCCTCAGTCCAGAATACGGTTCACCAGGCTGCGCAAGTCCAGCCGGTCCGATGGCACCTCCAGAGCTCACTTCACAGGTGGAAATCGGTGCCTTCCTTCTAGCGCTATGTGTTGCGGTCCTCCCCTGCTGTGCTTACGGAAAGTCCCCACAACCGTTGTGTCTGTTTCTCAAGTTCCCTCACAACTCGATTAAATGATGTTCTTCTAATCCTCCGTCCCTCCCTGTTGTTCTGGTTGGGATGGCACCCGTTTGACGGGTAGGCTCGGAGCTCTTCCGGGACCCTAGAGTCGCCCCTCTCCACAAGGTGCCCCCCAAGACTTCATAGGTGATTTGTGTGAGACAGCCCGCCTTAGACTGACTGTCCTGCCGCTGTTTAGAGTATTGCTTGAAGCTGAATGTTATGATACTCCCTCGGCGTTCCAGCCACCGGTAGTGCGCCTCAGTAGGGTGTTGCTCCGGTCTTACAGCACGACCCCTACTGGTATTCTCCTATCGCTTGATCTCGTTTCTCACTCAGCACAATCTATCTCGCTTCTAGTCCTTTCTTGGGCACCGCCGCTTCCCGGAGCAGGCGCGAACCCGTTACGTTCTTTCCAATGCCAAGCCTCTGTCAGGATCCCACCCCTGACAGAGACCCTACTGTCTCTTCCTCCACAACACCCTCTGCCACCAGGTGTTGCTTCGTCCAATCCAGTCAGCTTTCTGATCTAACTTCCTGCCTGACCCCCAGTTTACCCACTATGGTGGGGAGTGGCCTAATGAATAGCACCCTTAGCTCCCCCCGGAGGCCCAGCTGTGAAATGTATTGGTGTCTGTGATACCTGATCAGATGAACTCCTTCAGTGCCATCGGACGCACCGTAGCTCCCCATAGTGGCGGAGCCACAGTACTGCAACGACCAGGACTCTGGGGCGCTGCACTCCCCCCTGGTTAAACACAGTACTCCGGGACTGGGAAGAAAACAACAATACAAGTTAGCAAAAAGACATACAATTTTGTTGAGTGCAATAACAATAAGCATATTTGAACAGAGCTTCCCTTTATGGGAGGTGAGGACACTTAAACGTTACAAACATGGTTAACATTATAAATTACAGGTTATGAATAACTCCTGTTACCCAACCGGGTATTCTACTAAGTGCAAAATTGTTGATCAATAATTTAACTTTGCCTTTAAGGACATACACTCTTTATCCACTAAAGACCTTCCTATAATCACATTATAAGGTATTTTAACTTTTACATTCTCCTACTTTGGATCTGCAGGACCGCCTGTCCTATCGGCACCAGACCTACTGCCTCTCCTTTCTGTTACAGGACCGCCCCGTTCAGCCAGGGCCTTCTGCCTTTTCAACTACTATACACAGTATAGAACATAACATTACTTTCAGTTCAAGAGCACTGAGCCATCTCTACATGGCTCCTATGAGGACTCAGGGTTTACCTTCTATCCTAACTATCTATCAACATCATCAAGCATTTTCTTTCAAACATTAAGCCTTCTCATTATCTTTCTTTCTTTCTTGCATGCATGCTGGACACCACATCTATCCCTACGGGTCCACTGCATCCTTCTTCTATCTTTCACCTTTTTCTTCTCAGACAACATCATTAACACTTCTTCACAATTAACCAGTGGAACACATATAACTTTCTCGTACAAACATTATCATCACTTTTCTCTCATCAACATTATTGCTACTCGTCTTAAGCAATATTACTATTGAAGTGTGGCAAATGAACATCCCCTTTAAGAGGGGACCAAGTCTCTGTGAGGTAGCGTATCTTCTCAAGCTACCAGTCCATACTCAGCAAAGGTTCCCGTGCGGTATCTTCGCAAAGAGTCCTTCTTTAAGTAAAACCAGTAGGGAGCGCCTTTAATAAGGTGCAAACTATATACAAGAAGTTCGGATCATGCACTGTTCATGATTTCACAGTTTTTGAAGAACATAGAAAAAATAGAAAATAACCAAAAACAATAGGGATCCCGGGTCAACAAAGGGATCCCTTTAAGAGTTTACCCTGAACGGGTTTAGCAAAACAACAGGAAAGCAGTTACTATTTACAGATTCATGGTATCGAGGTTTATTCTTTCAAATCTGGGGGCGGCTTCCGCGAGTACCGATCTCCCCCCGCCACCACGTAGAGGGCGTCCGCACCCTGGATAGGGGTCTGGGTACTCACGGTTCTTCTTGGAGCGATGGCCCGCAGGCATTTGGCGCACAGGGAGATCGGGGCAATAACCGCCGGCCTTGATGAATCATCAGAGGATGGTACTGTCACTTCAGGCTTGTATTTGCGCACGTGCAGGGCATACCAACCCTTATCTCCCCAGTGACGGGTGTACCGAACCCGGTCTCCTGGGTAAAGATCCCGGCCTGGGTGTCCTTCAATGAGGTGCGCCTCTACATCCCGCCGGTTTACAAACACTTCTAAGGCAAGACCGGGCTCCTTAATGAAGCCCCAACCTCCCTGCAGCCGGAAGGTATTGATCACGCCATAGCGCTGCGGCCCCCAGTTCTCCTCAGCAACTTGCCTGACTTGGGCTTTATTCTGAAGGTCCTTCTCTCACTCAGCCTGACGCCGGAGCTCCTTCTTGCGGGCCCACTCTTCCTCTTGCTGGCGCAACTGTTGGCGGTACTCCCTCTGGCGGATGACTTCGATACTCTCCCCCTCCTCTTGGGCATCCCCTGGAAACCCCATCAGATTGGTAGTGGCCGCGCGGGTCCATTTGAAGGTTACCCATTCTCCCTGGAGCTGCGTGGGTTGTTTGATGGGCCGTAGGGGGCGATCGGCCGTCTGCAGAGTTTCCCAGGGCCTCTCGCACTCGATGCGGCTACACACTCGCCCGGGTGGTCGTGGTGGGGGTGAGTCTATATCCACCAGCAGGGGCTCTTCAATCGCCACGCCGGGATCGGCGCGGTTACCTGCCTCCGATGCATCTCCGGTGTCGGTCTCCTCCGTTGTCGGCTGCAGGACCGATACCTGGTGCGGGTGCGGCTCCTCGCCAGGGGTGGTTGCTCGCTGGCACAGACTCCGGAACTGCCGGCACAGCTCCTCCACTTCTGCCCCGAGGATTTCCTGATTAGCGCAGCCTGGTAAGGACTCCGCCGGCTCCCATTGGTAGAACCTGGCACAGGTCTTCTCTCCCTCCCCGGGGTGACTTCCGCGCTCCATGCTGCCAATCGGATTCTGCCTCGTGGTCTCCAGAAGTTCTTGCCCCTCCCCGTCCGGAGGGCGGCCTTTCTCTCCTCCACCATCCCACACTAGGAGGCGGGCCCTTCTCCTTGATGGGCATATTCTCTGGACATAGTAATAACGGTGAGGGGCGGGCTCCATCTTCGCGCCACTCTTCCAAGCTACGCCCACGAGGACACGCCCCATGCTCCCTGCGCGCCACATAGTGTTATAATGGCGGCGGTTTTGGCGGGGAATGTCGGAACACAGTCTTTGCAACATAATACAGTCCTAGCACAGTAGACCACAGTTCCAAGGCACACATGACCTGATCCTTCAGGCTTAAGTAGATCCTGTTCGTGATGCCAAGTTGTAGCGCCCCCACCGCCGCAGGGCCGAGGGGTGACCCGGTACCGGGCCTCGGAGTCTCTGCTCTGGGGTTGTCACGGCGGCTAGGCCCCGGTCCGTGACCCTGCCGTGGGGCGCACAGTCTATAATACGTGTAAATGACAGTGGTGGTGGTGCGGTGCAGTAAATAACGAGGACACCAGATTGCAGTCTCTTTACCTCTTTACTGAAGATCTCTGGGTCCTCAGTCCAGAATACGGTTCACCAGGCTGCGCAAGTCCAGCCGGTCCGATGGCACCTCCAGAGCTCACTTCACAGGTGGAAATCGGTGCCTTCCTTCTAGCGCTATGTGTTGCGGTCCTCCCCTGCTGTGCTTACGGAAAGTCCCCACAACCGTTGTGTCTGTTTCTCAAGTTCCCTCACAACTCGATTAAATGATGTTCTTCTAATCCTCCGTCCCTCCCTGTTGTTCTGGTTGGGACGGCACCCGTTTGACGGGTAGGCTCGGAGCTCTTCCGGGACCCTAGAGTCGCCCCTCTCCACAAGGTGCCCCCCAAGACTTCATAGGTGATTTGTGTGAGACAGCCCGCCTTAGACTGACTGTCCTGCCGCTGTTTAGAGTATTGCTTGAAGCTGAATGTTATGATACTCCCTCGGCGTTCCGGCCACCGGTAGTGCGCCTCAGTAGGGTGTTGCTCCGGTCTTACAGCACGACCCCTACTGGTATTCTCCTATCGCTTGATCTCGTTTCTCACTCAGCACAATCTATCTCGCTTCTAGTCCTTTCTTGGGCACCGCCGCTTCCCGGAGCAGGCGCGAACCCGTTACGTTCTTTCCAATGCCGAGCCTCTGTCAGGATCCCACCCCTGACAGAGACCCTACTGTCTCTTCCTCCACAACACCCTCTGCCACCAGGTGTTGCTTCGTCCAATCCAGTCAGCTTTCTGATCTAACTTCCTGCCTGACCCCCAGTTTACCCACTATGGTGGGGAGTGGCCTAATGAATAGCACCCTTAGCTCCCCCCGGAGGCCCAGCTGTGAAATGTATTGGTGTCTGTGATACCTGATCAGATGAACTCCTTCAGTGCCATCGGACGCACCGTAGCTCCCCATAGTGGCGGAGCCACAGTACTGCAATGACCAGGACTCTGGGGCGCTGCATATACTACATGGGCAGTGTTATATACTGCGCGGGCTGTGTTATATACTGTGTGGCCTGTGTTATATACTACGTCGCCTGTGTTATATATTGCGTGGCTGCTATATACTGCGTGGGCTGTGTTACTGTATATAGTATGTGGGCTGCGTTATATACTGCGTGGCCTGTATTAACGCATCAGGTTTTCTAGAATATGTATTATGTATGTACACTCACCGGCCACTTTATTAGGTACACCATGCTAGTAACGGGTTGGACCCCCTTTTGCCTTCAGAACTGCCTCAATTCTTCGTGGCATAGATTCAACAAGGTGCTGGAAGCATTCCTCAGAGATTTTGGTCCATATTGACATGATGGCATCACACAGTTGCCGCAGATTTGTCGGCTGCACATCCCAAAGATGCTCCATACAAGGCAGGATGGATCCATGCTTTCATGTTGTTTACGCCAAATTCTGACCCTACCATCCGAATGTCGCAGCAGAAATCGAGACTCATCAGACCAAGCAACGTTTTTCCAATCTTCTACTGTCCAATTTCGATGAGCTTGTACAAATTGTAGCCTCAGTTTCCTGTTCTTAGCTGAAAGGAGTGGTACCCGGTGTGGTCTTCTGCTGCTGTAGCCCATCTGCCTCCAAGTTCGACGCACTGTGCGTTCAGAGATGCTCTTAGGCCTACCTTGGTTGTAACGGGTGGCGATTTGAGTCACTGTTGCCTTTCTATCAGCTCGAACCAGTCTGCCCATTCTCCTCTGACCTCTGGCATCAACAAGGCATTTCCGCCCACAGAACTGCCGCTCACTGGATTTTTTTTCTTTTTCGGACCATTCTCTGTAAACCCTAGAGATGGTTGTGCGTGAAAATCCCAGTAGATCAGCAGTTTCTGAAATACTCAGACCAGCCCTTCTGGCACCAACAACCATGCCACGTTCAAAGGCACTCAAATCACCTTTCTTCCCCATACTGATGCTCGGTTTGAACTGCAGGAGATTGTCTTGACCATGTCTACATGCCTAAATGCACTGAGTTGCCGCCATGTGATTGGCTGATTAGAAATTAAGTGTTAACAAGAAGTTGGACAGGTGTACCTAATAAAGTGGCCAGTGTATATAGCAGCCACATTGTATATAGCACAGGCCACGGACTATTTGTCTGCTATATACTACATGCCTCCTATATACTACGTGGCCTGTGCTATATACTATGTGGCTGCTATATACATACATACATATTCTAGAATACCTGATGCGTTAGAATCGGGCCACCATCTAGTCTATCATATCCATCTATCATATCTATCTATAATATCTATCTATCTATCATATCCATCTATCGTATCTATCTATCGTATTTATCTATGGTATCTATCTATCGATATATCTATCTATTATCTACTGATATATCTATCTATAAATATATCTATCTATATATAGATATATCGATAGATAGATATATTGATAGATAATAGATAGATATGATAGATACGATAGATACGATAGATACGATAGATACAATAGATAGATGATACAATAGATGGATACGATAGATGGATACGATAGATGAATACGATAGATACGATAGATACGATAGATGGATCACACATGCGAGAAACTCGGACGAGTCTCGCATCTTAATTCCCGGCACTGCCGCCGGCACTTTGGAGTGGAGCGTGCTGTTGCATGTATTTCTATGCAGCCGCCCGCTCCGGTCCCGAGTGCCGGCGGCAGTGCCGGGTATTAAGATGCCAGACTCGTCCGAGTTTCTCGCATGTGTGATCCCGGCCTTAAATAAAGACACATACACCCATAAAATCTGCATTAGGCCCGGATCATACTAGCGAGAAACTCACACAAGTCTCTTGCTTCAATACCCGGCACTGCCGTGGGCACTCGGGACCGGAGTGTGCGGCTGCATGTATTTCTATGCAGCTGAACGCTCCGGTCCTGAGTGCCAAAAGCAGTGTCGGGTATTTACCACGGCCTTAAATGCAATATGTTTAATTTAAAAAAGAAAATTGAAAAAAAAAATGGCGTGGGCTCCCGCGCAATTTTTTGCGCCAGAGAGGGAAAGCCAGCGACTGGGGGACTGATATTTGTAGCCTGGGAAGGGGTTAATACCCATGGAGCTTCCCAGGCTATGAAGATCAGCCCGCACCTGTCTGCGTAGCCTTTACTGGCTATAAAAATAGGGGGACCCCCCCAATAAAATTATGTGGGGTCCCCCTAGAGAGATATTGACATTA
Source organism: Ranitomeya variabilis (assembly GCF_051348905.1). Taxonomy (NCBI): domain Eukaryota; kingdom Metazoa; phylum Chordata; class Amphibia; order Anura; family Dendrobatidae; genus Ranitomeya; species Ranitomeya variabilis. The sequence goes on along the minus strand of NC_135233.1, from coordinate 246,748,699 downwards.
AGCTTGGTTAATAATGGGGAGGCTCTACGCACCGTCAAACACGCAGCGTTTCCTGAATGTGGACACATACCCTAAAAATGCTGACTACACCACTAAATGAATTCCTCAAGAGGTGTAGTTTCCAAAATGGGGTCACTCTTGCGGGTTTCCAGTGTTTAGGCACATCGGGGCTCTGCGAACAGGACATGATGTTCAATCTCTATTCCAACTAATTTTGCGCTACAAAAGTCAAATGGCGCTCCTTTCCTTCCGATCTCTGCCACGCACCCAGACTGTAGTTTTCCACCACATATGGGGTATTGGAGTACTAAGGAGAAATTACACAACAAATTGTATGGTATATTTTCTCCTGTTACCCTTGTGAAAATGATAAATTTGGGGGAAAAGTAACATGCTTGTGGGAAAAAATATAATTTTTCATTTTCAAGGCGTAGCGTTATAAAATTCTGGGAAATTCATGTGGGTTCAAGCAGCTCATCACACCCCTAAATAAGTTTCTTGAGGGGTGTGGTTTCTAAAATGGGGTCACTCTTGCGGGTTTCCACTGTTTAGACACATCAGGGGCTCTGCAAACATGACATGATGTTTAATCTCTATTCCAACCAATTTTGCGCTACAAAAGTCAAATGGCGCTCCATCCCTTATGAGCCCTGCTATGCATTCAAACTGTAGTTTTCCCCCACATATAGGTTATCTGTGTACTCAGGAAAAATTGCAGAACAAAATTTTATAGTTCATTTTCTCCTGTTACCCTTGCAAAAATGTAAAATTTGTGGCTAAATGAACACTTTTGTTGGAAAAATAAAAATGTTATTTTTTTTCCTTCCACATTCCTTGAATTCCTGTGAAGCATCTGAAAGGTTAATAAACTTCTTTAATGTGGTTTTAAGCACTTTGAGGGGAGCAGTTTTGACAATTTTGGTGGAAAAAATGAGAAATTGCTGATAAACTTTTAACCCTTCTAACCTCCTGGCAAAAAAATACATTTAAAAAATTATTCAGAGCTAAAGTAGACATGTGGGAAATGCAACTTATTATGTATTTTGTATAGCATGACTAACTGATTTAAAGATACAAACATTTAAAGTTGCTGAATTTTCACAATTCTGGCCAAAATGACGATATTTTCACAAATAAATGCAAACAATTTTGACCTAAATTTACCGAGTACAATATGTCAGGGAAAAACACTCTCAGAATCAGTGGAATCCATTGAAGCGTTTCAGTTATCACCTCATAAAGTAACAGTGTTCAGAATTGTAAAAACTGGCCTGGTCATGAAGGTGAAAACAAGCTTGGGGTAAGGGGGTTAAAAATAAGGCAAATTATGAATCAGAGACAAGGAGTTTTTTGTAGGGAACAAAAATCTGACAGTTTTCTAGAGAAATCCATGTTGCTTTCAGTTTTAATGGTTTTTTTATGCAGCTTTTAGGCAATTTTTACATGTAATGATCCTGATTCATAGATTGCATTTTTATTTTTTATTGTTTTCTAAAAACTCACTTTCCTGTACAGCATTTCCTGAAGCGCTGTTCAATTTTATGCAAAATTTATCAAAATGGCACTCAATATTTGATGAATTTTACACAAAATTGGCTCTCTTGCACCTTTTTAAGTTAAAAGTAAAAATATCACACGTTAGTCTCTAACTGCACAAAAAGTAATATAAATGTCACAAGTGATGAATTTGGCGTAAACATTGTGGAATTGGATGTCCATGTGGACAAACCAAAATGAAAAAGTGACAAAAAGCTTAAGGCTATGTTCACACGATCCTTTTTTTGATCCTTTTTTTTTCAGGTCCTTTTTCCATGCAGGGTACAGTCCAATGTTACTCTATAGAAAACAAAAACCGCTGTGCCCACTATCCTTTTTTTCTCAGGCAAATCCGCGAGGATTTGCCTGCAGAAAAAAAGAAGTACCATGTCACTTCTTTCTGCGGATTCAGCTCCTGTTTTCAACAGGCACCAATAGGAAAGTGCTGTTGAAAACCCGCAGAGGAATCTGCAGAAGAAACTGCAGGAAAATCAGCAGTGCAGTTTTGCACTGCGGGTTTTCCAAATCAGGACCTGAAAAAAAAAGGATCAAAAAAAGGATCAAAAAAAGGATCAAAAAAAGGATCGTGTGAACATGGCCTAAAAAAGAGCAAAAAATAAAAAAAAAAGTCATTCCAAAAACAGGCTCACATTTAATGATTATGACTAATAATCTTGATTGTTTATAAAATAATGTATGTCCATTTCATACTTGACTTGTAATAAATCCTGGAAAATATTTTCATGCCATGTCGCCCATCCGGCACCATGGGCATCTATAATACAGCAGTAAATGAGTCCTTTCAATTAGGCCGTGTGTCATATTCTGCATCTTTTTTAATTTTACTAAGTGTCCTCTTATCTAAATAACTAAATACTTTGAAAACCTCACTAAAATAATAATAACAGTCACATGGCTGCTTTATTGCCGTCTCCCCTTGGTGCCTCCCCCTTATAAATAAATAACAGCAAGAAAAACACCTATAGCTCATGGAATGTAACATATTCATTATATAATAAGAGAATGTATTCTCCTATATTAATTAAATCCATAGCTAGAATAATAGGACGATAAGGACACACTGCATATCAACATGAAAACCACCACAGGAAAACTACAGTAAAACAGTACAAATCAATAGATATATTGCAAAGTTACATTTATTTATATCAAAAAGGTCAGTAACAAGTGAACAGGCTAAAAAGTGACAGGCAATACCGCATAAGCCCAGGCGGTAACAGCAGCATGGAAATCCTGTAAAGGAGTCAAGGAAGTACATACATATGAGGATCAATAGTAAAGAAAGGATCCATCAAAAGCGTATACAGAAATAGTAAATGAACATACCAGTACGGCAGTGAGGGATTCCACGCTGTCTCCCGCCTCCCCGGGTTTGAAGTAAGCCACTTCTATGGATCAGCAGTTTTGCATTATGAAATTATGGTCATTTTTAAGACATAAGAACAATTTACTTCCTTTTTAATCAAGATACTTTTTTAACTTCAAAATTAAAAGTGCTTATATTATTTTACCAGTATTCCAAGAAAGTAACATTAGTATGTGGCCACGAGAAAATGGAGAAGGTCATGTGACATTCAGAGGTCCATAGGTGGAACTTCATATATCCCCATCCCACCGCAGCTGCATACCTGGAAAACCAGGATCATGTATTATAGCAATTGATGGAAATATCACTAGTTTTATCCCCACTAATGTAATATGTGCAGTATCTTGCGGTCCCTAGTCTCCGGAGACTGGCAAGCAGGTGCCCCAGTCTCTGGAGTTGGGCTGTCAGGTGCCCCAGTCTCCGGAGTGAGGCTGTCAGGTGCCCCAGTCTTCACAGTCGGGCTGTCAGGTGCCCTAGTCTCCACAGTCGGGCTGTCAGGTGCCCCAGTCTCCGGAGTCGGGCTGTCAGGTGCCCAAGTCTCCGGAGTCGGGCTGTCAGATGCCCCAGTCTCCGGAGTCGGGCTGTCAGGTGCCCAAGTCTCCGGAGTCGGGCTGTCAGGTGCCCCAGTCTCTGGAGTTGGGCTGTCAGGTGCCCCAGTCTCCGGAGTGAGGCTGTCAGGTGCCCCAGTCTCCACAGTCGGGCTGTCAGGTGCCCCAGTCTCCACAGTCGGGCTGTCAGGTGCCCCAGTCTCCGAAGTCAGGCTGTCAGGTGCCCCAGTCTTCGGAGTCGGGCTGTCAGGTGCCCCAGTCTCCGGAGTCGGGCTGTCAGGTGCCCCAGTCAACCCACAGTGTTCAGCCATGTGCTCCAATGGCATCTGGTCCAGTTCCTAGTTGTTTGACGACCAAGATAGGCCAACCAGACAAAGTGGCTTTATGTTTAATCCCTGGTTTACACTAGGTGCTATGCTTTCCATTTTCTCAGAGACTATATCTGAAAACCCACATAACCAATTTTATCACAAGAAAAACCATGTAAGGTTCTGCACCCAGTCATGTCACCCTGCAAGAGAATAGTGCAAAAGCATAGAAATGCTTGATGAGGCACAAAGCTTAATGAGTCAGTGCCCAAGACTTCCGAGCCATAGGGCATTGGATTATAACATAGGGAAGGTCAATCAGTTGTGGCACATCCAATATAAAGAGCATATAAGTATAGGAAATACATATGATCTGTATATTGCCATTAGATTGGCTTCTATATCTATTATTGCCTCTAGACACGTCCCCTTTAAAAATTTCAACTTCCATAGAAATTTCCTTGCCGATCGGAGGACGTAATGAAAAAAATCTTCATTTTACTTATGGACTATTTATGGAGTCTTTACGTCTTCTGCCTTTTATTTAGTGTTCGCCCTCGCTGTTTGCTAATAAATAATGTACCATTAATTTGCCTTCCTTTGTGGGTCTTAAATTTTAATATTCCACCTGCTCATCTCCATAAATAAATTGCCCGACGCCAAGTACCAGCCATGGCCCTAATGGAATTATGCCAAGGGAAAAGGCCGGGACTGGTTAAACGAAGCCAAATGATGCGTCTAACAGGGTAAAAGGTAAGGGGTCAGGGTTCAATGTGAATCCAAATTATTTATCTCTGTAATAACATAATAGCGTGGATATATTACTTGTCAGTAACCTTCATGTATAAAAAAAATAGGATCCCAGAATATATGAGTCTGTAATGGGTAAGAATGAATGGAAGGAATACAGCATTTTTTCATGCTATGACCTTCACGGAAATAACAAGGACATTTTCCAAAGAAAATCCTTTTTTTTTTATTGTGCATTTCATCTCTGTGCAAACCCTCAAAATAAAAGAATTTGTAAAATTAAAATTTTCAACATGTAAATAACAATTATCTAAAAACAGAATACCGATACTATTAAAACATGACAGGGCTTAATTTAATGAAAAAGACTGCATAGGCATAGCATTAAATAATACAATTCTTCCTACCTTCAGCCACCACTAGGGGGAGCTTGCCACATTCAATGTATAAACAGTATGCAGTTAGCGTGTAAGGTCCCCCTAGTGGTGGATGAAGGTATCAAATAAGCTTGCATTTTATTCTAAGTCTATACTAAGCAATTTGGATCTAAAAAATACTGTTCTGAGCTCTATAAAGATATATTAATAATCTAATTGATGCAGAAAGTTAGTATACAAGGGTGGAGATTTACTTTAAAAGTGTAACTGCACTTTAGAAAACTTTTGACTCTCCATTGAGACACATCTGACATTTTGATTGAAAGAACATAAGTTCTCTGGAGAGTGCTGCTCTCTTTCTAGAGCAGTACTCCATTTAGTGCTTCTGCTCTTCCTGTAAAGTGATCACAGGAGATCTCTGCATCCAGCTCTCCACTGAGCAAAACATCTTACATCATTATGAGGTGTTCAAAGTTTTTAAAAGGGTTTTTAGCAGGTGACAGCACATTGGGACATTTTTTTTTTTACCATGACCCCTTTTTTCCCCAGGCCATGCCCATCTACACATCTTCTAGACCCATTACCCACCCCCTGATTGTGCATTTAGATGGCGACCAGCCATTTACTGATGGAGCTCTAGAACGTTGTCACCTTCTTTAGGAGTTTGGGAGGTTTCTTTTTTCTTTTACCGGAACAGTTGGAAAGATTATCTGCATACATGCAGTCACATGCCGACTAAACGTGCGCAGCCTCATTCAATACAAGTGAACTGGGTGAGCACCGGCACAGGTGAATCCAGATTACTCACACCATGAGGATTCACAAGTCTGTAGTCACATAGAATCACTGCAGACTCGAACTCCAAGCCTGGACAACCCCTTTAAGGAAATAGAAGGTTTTCATGTTGGTTTATCCCAACCAGCAGTTAATTCTCATGCTGTCATATCTGGAGGTACGTGACTTGATGTCTTGTCAGATGTGTCCTTGTAGATGAAGTGACATGACCCCAGACCGGTGCCTCCTATAACGGTATCACGGGGAGTAATTACAGATATGTCTTCCAGGTTATTACTAATCAATACAATTTTGACCTCCATCCTAATTTATCAATAAGTGTCCCGTAGAAGAGAAACCATGAAAGATATTTGTATCCACATCATGAGATTATGAGCTCTCAGCTAAATGAAAGGTTTTATTTTCAAGTATCTTGTAGCTCGGGTTGGGGCAAAATATAAAAAAGCAGTAGGCCAAGCCGTGCACGGAGAAAAAAAATGGAGGGAGCATTCGCACATCATAGTATAATCCCAAGTCAGGTAAACTTCAGGAATATTAATCAGTTCCATTAGGGAGCAAAAGGAATTTCCTTCCTGACAGATTCTAGTTTTGCATTTTGCTAGCGCCCTCAACTCTACCAGCACCAGCAGCCCTTTCAGGTTGAACAGGTTGTCCAGCTCCTCCAAGATGGCGCATCCATAAGTGCAATCATAAGAAGGTTTCCTGTGTCTCCCAGCACAGTATCAAGAGCAGAGACCATGATAGTGGGCTGTAGGGAGGAATCAACCTAGTACACATCCCACCCATCAGATGGACTTTGGTCTACAGCACTCCACAAATAATCAAACAACTCCAAAATTAGAAAAGACTTCAGAGGTCAATTGATGTCCTCCAACCATCTAGTTCCATTTATATCCATAATCTCGGAAAGCCAGGTTGAACTATTATTAGCCCCTGGTATCGGGGCAATGATCAGGCCAACCTAAGGACAACCTACCTAGAGGTTGTATGCTCACCCCACACTGGTTTTCTGCCATTGAACAGTGCTAACTTGAAGACAATTTCAGTAGGGTTGTATATATAAGCATGGAGGCCTACCTACTGCATGGAGAAGCTTCCCTACTGGTGCAAAGGTGAAAATGCTCAGCCCACTCTACCCTAGGGGCCTCTTTCAGTTCTACAAGGGTATGGCCTGAATTAGAAAAACATGGCTACCGATTTCCAAAAACAGCACATCTGTCCCCCGGTGGTATTGCGGCCTTTCCCCAATCGTGAATAAGGCAGACAACTAAAAAAAAAAAAAAAGATATCAAATCGTGAACAACTTTTTGAAACCCACCATTTTGCATTGAAATCCTCATAGGTACAAATTACACAAATTATGAGCTTTTAATATTAATGTCTAAGTATGTTGGAGCCCATTTAGAAACACTTAGACAATCTGGTCATGATCCTTTGATTTGCAATTACGACTAACTCCCTTTCATCCTTATATAAATCTCCGCTCTCCTGTACATATATAGAAGATATGGCAGCGAGATAAAAGCCCTGAGTGCAGCCATTAACCTTCTAGTTAATACCTTGCTCATAAGGATTTCTGAATTGGTGGTTTTGATGAAACCTATAAATTACATGTAATAATAATCAGCTGCTCCGCTCGTCATTTTTCTGCCGAGAAAAGTCGCTTTAAGAAATATTTTCCGTGCCACCACCTATGTTCCAATCCGTTTGCAATAGAACACTTCTGCTAATATTAAAATGGCAGCTGGCCTATAAATTGTGAATCATTAGCACACCCTATTGATTTTTGCCTCTGAGCAGTGTCTGCAGCCGCAGCCTAAATATCACTCTATTGAATTGAGATTCATTTCCTATTTCAGGGTCAAAGACCGGGACCTCCTGAGCATGAACTTCTATCAGCCCGGGATGATCAATACTTGAAGATAAATTTGGTTTTCGCTGCTCAGAAAGATTAAGTGGTCATAAATACTGCAAAAAAAATAAAAATAGATAAAGTCTGTTTGACTAGTAGACCATCGGAAATGTGCCAAAATTCTCGAGGAGAAACTAATTGTTAGTATGTGATGTTTGGTCTCAAAATTGAGGATTCCGAAGGCCCATATTAAAACTTGTCCATGTCAAACTCTATAAGAAAGAGACCCACTCTACTATCCGCTTTAGATGAGGTTGTCCTAAGGGTGGACCTTATGATTCTGGTTGTGGTTGAGCCCTATGATCACTTTAGAGCTTAAGGTACCGTCACACTAAACGATATCGCTAGCGATCCGTGACGTTGCAGCGTCCTGGCTAGCGATATCGTTTAGTTTGACACGCAGCAGCGATCAGGATCCTGCTGTGATATCGCTGGTCGTTGAACAAAGTTCAGAACTTTATTTGGTCGTCAGACCGGCGTGTATCGTCGTGTTTGACACCAAAAGCAACGATACCAGTGATGTTTTACACTGGTAACCAGGGTAGACATCGAGTTACTAAGCGCAGGGCCGCGCTTAGTAACCCGATGTTTACCCTGGTTACCAGTGTAAAATGTAAAAAAAAACAAACTACATACTCACCTTCGCGTCCCCCGGCGTCCGCTTCCCACACTGACTGAGCACCGTAAAGTGAAAGTGAAAGTACAGCACAGCGGTGACGTCACCGCTCTGCTGTTAGGGCCGGCGCTCAGTCAGTGCAGGAAGCGGACGCCGGGGGACGCGAATGTAAGTATGTACTGTTTGTTTTTTTTACATTTTACGCTGGTAACCAGGGTAAACATCGGGTTACTAAGCGCGGCCCTGCGCTTAGTAACCCGATGTTTACCCTGGTTACCCGGGGACCTCGGCATCGTTGGTTGCTGGAGAGCGGTCTGTGTGACAGCTCTCCAGCGACCAAACAGCGACGCTGCAGCGATCAGCATCGTTGTCTGTATCGCTGCAGCGTCGCTTAGTGTGACGGTTCCTTTAGGCTAATATTAGCATTTTCTCATCCTTACCAATTTCAGATGTAAACCTGAGCAGATTGTCTCATCCTCAAGCAACATCACGTTCCACTTGTTATATAGGTTAAGGTTGGGTTTCCATGAGCAGATTTCTGCGCTGATCGATGATCTATCAATTTGATTATGGTACATTTAAGGTCATTTTACACAGTTCAGTTTGCATATAGTCAGCAGCACATTCACCGTTTCTATGAAGAGATGTGCTTCTGACATTGGGTTATTAACACGGCCAATAAATCACAAATCAGCCATTGTCAGGGTGTTTCATCAGGGCGATAATGAACCACTGGCCGAGAACGAGCGCTTTTATAAACACACTTTTGGCTAATTATAGACAATTGTAACAGTAACTAAGTCTTAGCAACTAGGAAAGAGACTGAGGCAGTGGAGGATCAGATTCATGTCTCTATCACTAAGGTCATATTCTTTTCCAGTAGACTTATTGTGGTGATAACCAGAACCATGTTATATACTTTATATCCCATCTCCTTCACTAGGATGCAAAACCAGTAAAAAAGCCAGTAGAACAGTCTTGGACATAACTGTTCAACAGATGTCCATACAAACTCTGAGGAGTGTACTTAACTTGGGAACAGGAGACAGAGACCTACGTCGTGAAATCTTCTTTAGTAAAGAAGTGGTGCCTACTGGATCCCAATTCTTGAGAGAGAAACAGTTATCAGGGCAGTGGAGAGGCCATAACTGTTAAATAGATGTCTATCAATCCTCTGGGGTCAGCAGCTATTTTGAGAACATGAAGACACATGGGATCCTTGTTCTGAAGATACCTGTGGACCCTAGACCTGTGGAGAAGTCATAATTGACAAACAAATGTTAATCCCTCCTCTGTATGCCTACCTCAAGAACATAACTCCACAACTTGGGTCACGAGGCCTCTATGAATAAAGAGGTGGGTGCCCACAGGACACCTGTTCTCAAGATAGATGCAGCACCTAGACGTTCGGAGAAGCCATATCTGTCCAACAGAGGTCATCTCACATTTGTAGAGTGCACTTATCTTGAAATAAGTGCGGTGCAAGATCGCCCATGGGATTTGTGCAGGTCCCAGGGTCGTGGAGATCCCATAACTGTCCAACAGTTTTCTATCCCACCTCTAGATCCTGCAGCTATCTCAGGAACAGGAGGCAAGCTACTGTTACCTATGGGACCCATGTTCTCAAGACAGGTGCAGGTCCCAGGGCTGTGGAGATGTCATAACTGTAGAATGTGAGCCCGCAAGGGCAGGGTCCTCGCCCCTCTGTATCAGTCTGTAATTGTTAGTTTGCTTACTGTAAGTGATATCTGTAATTTGTATGTAACCCCTTCACATGTACAGCACCATGGAATCAATGGCACTATATCAATAAATAATAATAATAATAATAATAACTGTATGAGATGGGAATACTCCTGGGACTTGATGCTTTCTATGAGAAAAAACAATAATAAATATATATTAGGAGAATGAGGGGTACAGAATTTGATGATGTTCAGAGGTGGATGTTGACGTTAGTGGTTTATTCTTGAATATAAAGAGATTTTTCCTGATATATATATTTTTTACAATAGTGATTGTTCATGTGAGTCCAGACGGGACGACAACAGGATTACCGAGGGCTATAAAGAAGGGAGATGCTTACATTTTACAGCAGGGTCATTTTACATACTTCTGCTATGCCTTTTTGTATAATTAAAAGCAGTGATGTCTCATTGAGGCCATTAACATGGGATGCGGCTGGATGGGCGGACCTGGAATATTTTATTTTATTAAACAAATGACAACTCAAAGTGGGTACAGCGAGTGGCCATAAATCCTGCCTCCTATCATCTTATTCTGGGTGATCACATTAAATAAATTTGCATGTCGACATGGAGTTTTCTCACTTCTCTGGCCCCCATGTGCATAAATTGCCGTGTAAATAGGAAAACCAATTAAATCTTGCTGCTTTGGATGACTACCTGAAGATTGTCTCTTTGTATTACAAACTATCGTGAACCTACAATTTAGAAAAAATAGTCAAATATAAAAGTACATTAAAATGGACGTATTGCAGCCCACATTTATAAAGAAAAAGAAAAACATTTCCACCTTAAATAAAAAATAAAATCTAAATATTGAGTTGTTTAAAGGGAATCTGTTAATATGAGCAACCCTCAAAAGCCGTCTATATGGGCATGTAGGTCACAGCAAGCTGAATAAAATTGTACCATGGTATCTTCTTTATATGTAAATGAGCCATTAAGATCTATGGGCAGAACATAGATCTCCCTTGTCTTTTTTTTTTCCAAAAGTGTCAACACTAGGGTTGAGTGAAACGGGTCGTTCATTTTCATAAGTCGCCTACTTTTGGCAAAGTCGGCATCTCATGAAACCCGACCCGATCCCTGTGCGGGGTCGGCCATGCGGTACGCGATCTTGGCGCTAAAGTCGCGTTTCGTATTACGCGTTTAGCGCCATTTTTTGCAGCCAATGAATGAGCGTGGGCAGAGTGATGACATAGGTCTTAGGGGAGTGAATGCCTATCGTCATGTTATCGCTTGTGCGCAGTAGGGATTTGGAATGTGCAATACGAAATTTTCTGTGCTGGGACGGGGAGAGAGAGAGAGAGAGAGAGAGAGAGAGAAGGAGGAGGAGGAGGAGGAGGAGGAGGAGAAGGAGAAGGAGAAGATTTCTTCATTGGGTTTCGTGTTTTGGCCAAAACCCGACTTTTCACGGTGGTCGGCCGATTTCACTCGACTCGACTTTTAAGACAGTCGGGTTTCACAAAACCCGACTCGACCCTAAAAAACTAAAGGTCGCTCAACCCTAGTCAACACCTTTAAATTGTTGACTGCTTCCACATAAAGATAACTCCTGGGTGGGGGTAAATGGCTGGCTTCATACATTGGCATTTCACAGTTTGTGTATGGACCATGATTACCTGACTGGGCAATGGTTCTCCTGAACCAAAATAATAGCCATCTAAGAGTGTGGTAGTTCAATGATTGGTTCAGGAAACATTGTCTGTCCATTGTCCTTGAAACGTGAACATGTGAAGCCGGCCATTTACTCCATCCATGAATTAGCTTAACACTGGTATTGTTGATCTTCCGGTGAGAAAAACGCATGATCAGCCATTATTGTCCTAACCCCAAAAACCTTCCAAAACTATAATTTACCAATAAAAACCATGACACTGTAGTTTGGATAATTTTGGCCACAACAGCCTTTATTTAAACAAACAGATAATAAATTCAAGTTTAATATAACAATGGTAGGGTCCTCGAAGCTCCGAAAATCTGGTGATTACCTAAAACAGAAACCATAAACCATAAGCACCATAACCCAAAGGGTTCCATTTAACATTTAAACTTCCAGGGACCCAACATTTCATTGCCATAAGTCCCCCAACCCCAAAAATCACCAGACCAAACACCATATTTTTCCAGTTGAGGAATCCATATCCTAGTGGATCCCTCGGACCAATTTAGAACCAACTTCAAGGACCCCCGAAACGCCACAACAAGGGCACTTTGAATACCTCAAATGCCCAAGACTCCCTGTTGTGAATTTGGTTTCTGGGCTCCCCCGGAGGTTTCTGGTGGTACTGCACTTGTGTGCTTCATCTCCTCTGTTCACCTGTTTCCATCAGGATGTGGGAGTTTTCTATTTAACCTTGCTCCTCAGTCATTTCTATGCCGGCCAACAATGTTACCAGAAGCCTTTCTGTTGCATGTTCCTGCTCCTAGACTACTATCAGCTAAGTTGGACTTGTAGTCCTAAGTTTGTTTTGCATTTTTGTTCCAGTTCTCTGCGATTGATTATTTCTGAGGCTGGAAGCTCTTGTGAGCTGAAATTGCCACTCTGGTGTCATGAGTTGATATTAGAGTCTTAAAGTAATTTCAGGATGGTGTTTTGAAAGGGTTTTCAGCTGACTGTGAAGTTCCCTTTTCTGTCTTCCTACTATCTAGTAAGCGGACCTCAATTTGCTAAACCTATCTTCATACTTCGTATGTCAATTTCCTCTGAAATCACCGACAATATATGTGGGGGCTACTGTCTGCCTTTTTGGGAAAATTTCTCTAGAGGTAAGCCAGGTCTGTATTTTCCTCTGCTAGGGTCAGTCAGTTCTCCGGCTGGCGCTGGGCGTCTAGGGATAAAACGTAGGCACGCTACCCGGCCACTGTTAGTTGTGCGGTAGGTTTAGCTCACAGTCAGCTCGAGTTCCCATCTTCCAAGAGCTAGTCCTTTTTGTATGCTTTACTATGTTCTCTTGCCATTGAGAACCATGACAGTTTGGCCGGCCAAGGGTTAAAATAATTGGCAGAAGAAAGGAGAGAATAGAACTCTGCAGAGAATTTTTTTTTTTTTTTTTTTTTCCTGAGTTTGCTCATTAGTTGATTCACTTGCATCTCTGCTTACTGCAGCCTTCGTCTCTCTCTCCTTCTAATCCTTGAATGGTTCTGATTTCACCTGATTAATATGGATCCTCAGAGTTTAGCTACAGGTTTGGATAATCTCGCTGTGAAGGTTCAAAGTTTACAGGATTTTGTTATTCATGCTCCTATATCTGAACCTAGAATTCCTTTACCTGAATTTTTCTCCGGGGATAGATCTCGCTTCCAGAATTTCAAACATAATTGTAAATTATTTTTGTCTCTGAGATCTCGCTCCGCTGGAGATCCTGCACAGCAGGTCAGGATTGTAATTTCCTTGCTCCGGGGCGACCCTCAGGACTGGGCATTTGCTTTGGCACCAGGGGATCCTGCGTTGCTCAATGTGGATGCGTTTTTCCTGGCTTTGGGGTTGCTTTATGAGGAACCTCATTTAGAGATTCAGGCTGAAAAAGCCTTAATGGCCCTGTCTCAAGGGCAAGATGAGGCTGAAATATACTGCCAAAAATTTCGTAAGTGGTCTGTGCTTACTCAGTGGAATGAGTGCGCCCTGGCGGCGAATTTCAGAGAGGGTCTCTCTGATGCCATTAAGGATGTTATGGTGGGGTTCCCTGTGCCTACAGGTCTGAATGAGTCCATGACAATGGCTATTCAGATTGATCGGCGTTTGCTGGAGCGCAAACCTGTGCACCATTTGGCGGTGTCTACTGAGAAGGCGCCAGAGATTATGCAATGTGATAGAATTCTGTCCAGAAGCGAACGACAGAATTTTAGGCGAAAAAATGGGTTATGCTTCTATTGTGGTGATTCAACTCATGTTATATCAGCATGCTCTAAACGTACTAGGAAGGTTGATAAGTCTGTTTCAATTGGCACTTTACAGTCTAAGTTTATTCTATCTGTGACCCTGATTTGCTCTTTATCGTCTATTACCGCGGACGCCTATGTCGACTCTGGCGCCGCTTTGAGTCTTATGGATTGGTCCTTTGCCAAATGCTGTGGGTTTGATTTAGAGCCTCTGGAAGTTCCTATACCTCTGAAGGGTATTGACTCCACGCCATTGGCTAGTAATAAACCACAATACTGGACACAAGTAAATATGCATATTAATCCGGATCACCAGGAGATTATTCGCTTCCTTGTGTTGTATAATCTACATGATGTGTTGGTGCTTGGATTGCCATGGCTGCAATCTCATAACCCAGTCCTCGACTGGAAAGCAATGTCTGTGTTAAGCTGGGGATGTCAGGGGACTCATGGGGACGTACCTTTGGTTTCCATTTCGTCATCTATTCCCTCTGAGATTCCGGAATTTTTATCTGATTATCGTGACGTTTTTGAGGAGCCTAAAATTGGTTCACTACCTCCGCACAGAGAGTGCGATTGTACTATAGATCTGATTCCGGGCAGTAAGTTTCCAAAGGGTCGTTTATTTAATCTATCTGTGCCTGAACATGCTGCTATGCGGGAATATATTAAGGAGTCCTTGGAAAAGGGACATATTCGTCCTTCGTCATCTCCCTTAGGAGCCGGTTTTTTCTTTGTATCTAAAAAAGATGGCTCTTTGAGGCCGTGTATTGATTATCGGCTTTTGAATAAAATCACGGTTAAATATCAGTATCCTTTGCCACTGCTTACTGATTTGTTTGCTCGAATAAAGGGGGCCAAGTGGTTCTCTAAGATTGATCTTCGTGGGGCGTATAATTTAGTGCGAATTAAGCAGGGGGATGAGTGGAAAACCGCATTTAATACGCCTGAGGGCCATTTTGAGTATTTAGTAATGCCTTTTGGTCTTTCAAATGCCCCTTCAGTCTTTCAGTCCTTTATGCATGACATTTTCCGTGAATATTTGGATAAATTTTTGATTGTGTATCTGGATGATATTTTGATTTTTTCGGAGGACTGGGACTCTCATGTCCAACAGGTCAGGAGGGTTTTTCAGGTTTTGCGCTCTAATTCCTTGTGTGTAAAGGGTTCTAAGTGCGTTTTTGGGGTTCAAAAGATTTCGTTTTTGGGGTACATTTTTTCCCCCTCTTCCATTGAGATGGACCCTGTCAAGGTTCAGGCTATTTGTGATTGGACGCAACCCTCTTCTCTTAAGAGCCTTCAGAAGTTTTTGGGCTTTGCTAATTTTTATCGTCGATTTATAACTGGTTTTTCTGATGTCGCTAAACCGTTGACTGATTTGACTAAGAAGGGTGCTGATGTTGCTGAGTGGTCCCCTGCTGCTGTGGAGGCCTTTCGGGAGCTTAAGCGCCGCTTTTCTTCCGCCCCTGTATTGCGTCAGCCTGATGTTACTCTTCCTTTTCAGGTTGAGGTCGACGCTTCAGAAATCGGAGCTGGGGCGGTTTTGTCGCAGAAAAGTTCCGACTGCTCCGTGATGAGACCTTGTGCGTTCTTTTCTCGTAAGTTTTCGCCCGCTGAGCGAAATTATGATATTGGTAATCGGGAGCTCTTGGCTATGAAGTGGGCTTTTGAGGAGTGGCGTCATTGGCTTGAGGGGGCTAGACATCAGGTGGTGGTATTGACCGACCACAAGAATTTGATTTATCTTGAGTCCGCCAGGCGCCTGAATCCTAGACAGGCGCGCTGGTCGTTATTTTTCTCTCGGTTTAATTTTGTGGTTTCTTACCTACCGGGTTCTAAAAATGTGAAGGCGGATGCCCTTTCTAGGAGTTTTGAGCCTGATTCCCCTGGTAATTCTGAACCTACAGGTATCCTTAAGGATGGAGTGATATTATCTGCTGTTTCCCCAGATTTGCGACGGGTCTTGCAGGAGTTTCAGGCGGATAGACCTGATCGTTGCCCGCCTGGTAGATTGTTTGTTCCTGATGATTGGACCAGTAGAGTCATCTCGGAGGTCCATTCTTCTGCGTTAGCAGGTCATCCTGGAATCTTTGGTACCAGGGATTTGGTGGCTAGGTCCTTCTGGTGGCCTTCCCTGTCGCGAGATGTGCGAGGTTTTGTGCAGTCTTGTGATGTTTGTGCTCGGGCCAAGCCTTGTTGTTCTCGGGCTAGTGGATTGTTGTTATCCTTGCCTATTCCGAAGAGGCCTTGGACTCACATCTCCATGGATTTTATTTCTGATCTCCCTGTTTCTCAGAAGATGTCTGTCATCTGGGTGGTGTGTGACCGTTTCTCTAAGATGGTCCATTTGGTTCCCTTGCCTAAATTGCCTTCTTCATCCGAGCTGGTTCCTTTGTTTTTTCAAAATGTGGTGCGCTTGCATGGTATTCCGGAGAATATCGTTTCTGACAGGGGAATTCGTGTCTAGATTTTGGTGAGCGTTCTGTGCTAGGATGGGCATTGATTTGTCTTTTTCGTCTGCTTTCCACCCTCAGACTAATGGCCAGACCGAGAGAACTAATCAGACCTTGGAGACTTATTTGAGGTGTTTTGTGTCTGCGGATCAGGATGATTGGGTTGCCTTTTTGCCCTTGGCGGAGTTTGCCCTCAATAATCGGGCTAGTTCTGCCACCTTGGTTTCTCCTTTCTTCTGTAATTCGGGGTTTCATCCTCGTTTCTCTTCCGGTCAGGTGGAGTCTTCGGATTGTCCTGGAGTGGATGCTGTGGTGGAGAGGTTGCATCAGATTTGGGGGCATGTGGTGGACAATTTGAAGTTGTCCCAGGAGAAGACTCAGCATTTTGCCAACCGCCGTCGTCGTGTTGGTCCTCGTCTTTGTGTTGGGGACTTGGTGTGGTTATCTTCTCGTTTTGTCCCTATGAAGGTTTCTTCTCCTAAGTTTAAGCCTTGGTTCATCGGCCCGTACAAGATATTGGAGATTCTTAACCCTGTGTCCTTTCGTTTGGACCTCCCTGCATCTTTTTCTATTCATAATGTCTTCCATCGGTCATTGTTGCGCAGGTATGAGGTACCGGTTGTGCCTTCCGTTGAGCCTCCTGCTCCGGTGTTGGTTGAGGGTGAGTTGGAGTACGTTGTCGAGAAGATCTTGGACTCCCGTGTTTCCAGACGGAGACTTCAGTATCTGGTCAAGTGGAAGGGCTACGGTCAGGAGGATAACTCTTGGGTGACAGCCTCTGATGTTCATGCCTCCGATTTGGTCCGTGCCTTTCATAGGGCTCATCCTGATCGCCCTGGTGGTTCTGGTGAGGGTTCGGTGCCCCCTCCTTGAGGGGGGGTACTGTTGTGAATTTGGTTTCTGGGCTCCCCCGGTGGTTTCTGGTGGTACTGCACTTGTGTGCTTCATCTCCTCTGTTCACCTGTTTCCATCAGGATGTGGGAGTTTTCTATTTAACCTTGCTCCTCAGTCATTTCTATGCCGGCCAACAATGTTACCAGAAGCCTTTCTGTTGCATGTTCCTGCTCCTAGACTACTATCAGCTAAGTTGGACTTGTAGTCCTAAGTTTGTTTTGCATTTTTGTTCCAGTTCTCTGCGATTGATTATTTCTGAGGCTGGAAGCTCTTGTGAGCTGAAATTGCCACTCTGGTGTCATGAGTTGATATTAGAGTCTTAAAGTAATTTCAGGATGGTGTTTTGAAAGGGTTTTCAGCTGACTGTGAAGTTCCCTTTTCTGTCTTCCTACTATCTAGTAAGCGGACCTCAATTTGCTAAACCTATCTTCATACTTCGTATGTCAATTTCCTCTGAAATCACCGACAATATATGTGGGGGCTACTGTCTGCCTTTTGGGGAAAATTTCTCTAGAGGTAAGCCAGGTCTGTATTTTCCTCTGCTAGGGTCAGTCAGTTCTCCGGCTGGCGCTGGGCGTCTAGGGATAAAACGTAGGCACGCTACCCGGCCACTGTTAGTTGTGCGGTAGGTTTAGCTCACAGTCAGCTCGAGTTCCCATCTTCCAAGAGCTAGTCCTTTTTGTATGCTTTACTATGTTCTCTTGCCATTGAGAACCATGACAACTCCCTTACATTGAAATGCTATGGCCCTTTCAATCCCCTTGCAAAACGCAATGCGCAAAAGTCACTGCCCACTGCATTCAAATGCACAATGTCTGCCAACTGAAAATCATCCCACCCTTTCTTCAAATTGAAGTGGTGGACAACAATACTACCATTCAGATTAACAAAATTAAACACTTCCCTATTCACTTTTATCATCATCTTATTAATCTTCTCGACTGACCAAGCGTTCTGCCTACACTTTGCCGGAATGATTACAGACTAAACTGTAATCATTCCTGAAAATGACATCCAAAGACTTAACAAGTCATGTTTAATATCTTTGATCAACTCTTTAAAAGGGTGAACTACGAAGTCGTTACCCCCCACATGTAACACCAAAATATCGAAGCCCTCTCCAGGCAAGCACTGCATTGCCCTTTACGCAAGACTCTGCTCAAACCCATACCCCTAAAGCCCAGCCACGTGATCACTGCTGTGTTTCTGGAAAACCTGAGCTGTGTACCCTCCTTCCTCACATCAGCCCGCAGCGCTCCCCACTGGACGTATGAATGGCCCAAGATCCATGTAAAAAAGAGAATCGAAACCTGCAATGAAACACAAACAAATTACAATCAAGGTTTAAACTACACTAGATGAACACTCAAGTCCAACCACTTCCAAACCCTAATGTGGTAACCCCTCAACTAAATCCTGAGGCCTAATGTAATCCTCATAATGCTTGGACTTCCATTACCCGATGCACTGTACCGTTTCAGCGCTAAGCCCGCAAACTGCTGCATTTGTCGCAACCCCGATAAGAAAAGAGTATGGCGCAAAACGAGATGAATGTGAACCCAAAATTTTCAAACACTTATGAAACACTACAGTAAACTGGTATTTATACAAGAATGACCAGTCTATGTGACACAACAAAGGTCCACCCAACTAGGCTTGAAAGCAGTAGAAAGCTGCAAACAATGTAATGGACAAACAGAAGATTCTGGAACTGCTCCTAAAACTACCTGTTTTCCCCTTCCTTCCTAATCTGTTTTTGATTTTCAAATCCAGAATTCTATCCCCCAATGACATCCGCTGCCAAAAGTCCCCCAATCACTTTCTTGCTAGGAGACAATCTCCCCACCCCTTAGTGCACCAAAGAAAGCAAGCGAAAAAGCTTAACAAAAATGACAGACCTCAAACTACAAAAAAAAAACAATACCCCCTTAACCTTTCCAGGACCCCAAATGAAACTGGGTGCAGAGTATCCTCACGACCACTCCCCCTATGAAAACCCTTCAATGCCTGCTTAATTAAGAGACATTTTGTCAAATCCCTCTGACAGAGCAACTTGAAGCCAAAGCCGATATAACCTAAGAAACCTTTGCCGATGACCAACCCTCGGATACTCCCCGACTTAGCCACATCAACAGCACACCTCCCTGATCTTCGCCATATAACCTATGACCAAAAGGGGCCAACTAACCCTACTATAAGCACCAAACCGACTGATAAGCAGCCCATGTGCCAGCGGCCAAGGAAGACCTAATCATAGGTTCCGTGGCCTGGAGACAACGCTCCGGGGCTAACAGCCGAAAGCGATCCTGCTAAAAATGAGAAAGTGAATCAGCAATGGAATTCTGCACACCTGGCACATGAGAAGCCATAATATAAGCATTTATGGAAAGACACAACAACACTAACTGACGAAGTACGCAAATCCCTGGAAGTGAAGATGCGGTAATTGCATACACTACACCCATATTATCACAGTTGAAACGTACCCTCCTACTCCAAAGCTCCCGATCTCCATAAATACTGTAAACTGCCACCAAAATTGGAAAAATTTCAAGCAACGCAATATTTTTTTTTTACCAGGCACGATCTAAACCACTCCTCGGGCCATCTAGCTGCACACCACTGACCGTTGAAGTCCCTCCTGAAGCAGAAACTATTAGCAGAATCTGTGTACAAATCAAGCTCACAATTATCCACAACTTCTCCCAAAAGCAATTAAATAGTTATGTTGCTCTATAAAGTTCCCCCACACTACCAGATCCGCCGTGTGTTTAGCAGACAACCGAACATAATAATGGGGAGTTCGCACTCCAGTGGTAGCTCTCGCCCACCTTCAAGAAAAAAACTCTACCAATAGTGTTTATGCAGGACTCGAAATTGAGCTTTCAAAGAAATGACTGTACTTCCCTCAATGTCAGTTTTTTAACCCGCTGTGTCCTGGCTACCTCTTCCATCAACTCTATCACCTTCTCCTCTGGCAGCCAAAATTCCCATTTTAGAGAGTCAATAACAATTCCCAAAACATATACTTCTAGTCAGACCCTCAGTTTTACCTGGCATTAAGGGGACCCTAAAATGCTCACCTATCCACTAAATTGACCCAAGAATGGTCTCAGAACAAGCAGGATTACTGGGGCTGATAAATAAAAAATAGTCAAGACCTGAAACATCACAATCAACTCTAAAATGGAACCGAATGCTTCAAATAACGCTCAGTACAAAGAACAACCCATGGGTAAACATCTATCCACAAACAATCCCCCCCAATAACAGCCCAACAACCGAACACTCTCCGGATGAACCAGCAATAACCGAAACACAGATTCAACGTCCATCTTAGCCATCAATGCTCCCCTCCCACAACTTCTAACACAACCTGCTGCTTCGTCAAAGTATAAACCATGGAACAAACTTATACGAAACTTTCTCAGGAACAGTGCCCAAGGAAGAAACCACAAGCAAAATGAAGTTCTTTAAACAACCCAGACATACGTCCCAAAGCAACTTCCTTGTCCAACTTTTCAGTGACCACAGCCACATACTGGTCCACCGATTTAAGATCCTTAGGAACACGGGGAATTTTGAACAAAGGAGTAGGAATTTGAAATTCCTCTGTAGAGACACAGCATTGTATATTAATTAACCAGATGTATATTTTTAGCAAACCAAAAAGCATAGACTGTTATCTGTATGTTTGCTTTTGAATTTAAGCATTTCTTTCTGGCTGGTCAAAAAAACAGACTTTTGTTTGTGTAAGCCTGTAATATTGACTTGTAAGCTGATATATGATAAAACATAGTGTGCTCTTATTCTTGATGGCTAGTGATATGCTAATTATGCATTGGGTAGCCCAGATAGTTTGTTGATTTTTTAAAATAGAGGAGGAAAATTTATGCAAATAGATTACATAATCAAACAAGGTGACTTGGTCATCACCATTCTTCCCCATATCTGTGTGGCAGGACTGAAGGACACTTGTTTAAACATAAAAAGAGGTGATATGCCTCTCTGACAGAGAGAGACAGAGATTCTGCTAGTACATCCAAACATCCAGGGGACCCTACACGACTGCTGGTAATACATCATGGCTCCATCATGAGGGACACGGATCTATCATTCTACAGGAAACAACCTGGGGTATCTTGGTCCCGGTTGGAAGAATACAGATCTGCTCCATTGACCATCGCTGAACCATAGAGATGTTTGGAGAAAGCCAGGATTGGGACCTGCCGGTCGCCTGGCTCCATGTAGATGTTCGGAGAAGCCAGGTTGTGACCCTCGGGTTAACTGGCCTTGTTCCTGAATGGACTGTCATCTTCCTATACTTGTCATTACCTCCTCTCTGTGTGCATGCCACAGGTGGGGTAGGTGACCCTGGGAGCTCTGAAGTAACAGCTGCCATTATCCTGTCGAGTCAGCGAAAGGGTGAGACTCTAATGTTCACCATCTTGGGGTATTTTTCTGGGACTGTTCAATGCGTTATCTGCCTGTTTTGTGGTTCAATAAAGCATTGCCACACTGTTTTACCCTCACTCTGTATTGTCTGAGTAGCGTTATTTCCACGTTAAAGGGAGAGCATGCGTTCAGCGGGACGATCCCTGGTCCATGCGGTTCCGGCTAGCAGACCTGGGTGCCCACCGACCCCCATGTCTCCACACCCTCCTAAAAACCAGACAACAACAGCACAGCCTTTTCTTTATTGGGAAATTTATTTAGATAAGGGTGCATCATGGTTAGTTTCCCCCATGGGTATTACTGGTCACTGACTTTGCCTTATTATTTTTGAAGCATCTGGCAGCACATTGGGAGGAACCACTGTAATGCAAGCAGAGATGCTTGAATTTGCAGCTAGCCCCAAATTTACACTGGCTTTCATTGAATTGCCAGCATAAACCGGCTTTTGTAGTCCCAGCTGCCCTGATTGGCCTCCGGTTCCATGTATTCCTGACTGACTAACAGACTGGCTGGCAGCACCGCCCCATCCCTTGAAAGGAATGACCATATTTGGTAGGAGCCATCATCCGCAACCAAAGGTCAATGTCCTTTTGATCCCACCGTATGGCGGGATGAATAGCTGTTGACTGAATTGCTCATCATAGCGGAGCCATGCTTGTCCCCCATAAATCCTATGGGCCTCACTAATGGAGTCCATATAGCAGAATAGGGGAGATCAGTTCTCCAGAGCTTTTTCCCCTATAACACTAGCTAAAATGGCGAACGCCTGAAGCCAGTTAAATGTTTGAGGAATCAAGCGCCATCTCAGCTTCTCCTCATCCTCCTTCTTGCTATCATCCTTTTTACTTTGGTCTAGATTAAATTTTTCCAACTGTAAAAAGGAAAATATATTGACATACTTGTTCTTCCAAATTTTTTCCCTTACTTCTTTTTTAAGATCGGCTCCCAGTGGACCTTCGAAACAAAGGTAAACTTCCCCATGCTCCCTGTCGTCCAGATGAACACTACACTCCTTCTCATTTTCAATCTGTACAGACACAGACATTGGGTCAGAAACTCTACTCGAGACCCCGATCCCGCTAAGAAAAAACTCAGCTTGAGGACTGGCCCATGCATCTAAGTGGCCAGGATTGCCCTGCTCCTTCCAAACAAATCAATGAATCCCTAACGTTTGCCAGCATGTCCCTAAACCCATCACTGACCAAATCTGACTGTCCCACAACCACCTAACCCGATGCTGATGAGCCTACTCAGACCATCCCCCATTCCTGAAGACATAAAATTAGAAAGAATGCTGACCTGTACTCACATTAGGATAAGGAAGCCATATGAGGGCTTCCCATATGGGTCAGTAGTCCACCCAGGGAAAAAACTACCACCCATTTGCTGGCCATACATGGACATCTGGGTGTCATTTGGGGAGAAAGGGGTGGGTGTTAAAAATAGTTATTTCATATATTTTTTTATTCAGGACTCTTTACCAGATGTGATACTCTAAAGATAATGTCATGATATGTCTCATAAAAAATGTAGTGGTTTATTGGATTGTCCACCAAAAAGCACCAGTGCAGCAAAACATAAAATAGGTGAAATAGTTACAAAGAGATTGTCCATATCAAAGTTTGCTCCTCATCTTTCCTGAGATTCTGAATGGTAAATGGCGTCTGTCTCTATAGAAGCCATCAAGGAGCACATGGCTAACTCACATACCAGCTTTTCATTCCGTCTGAAGTCTTTGTGAGAGTGAAGAAGAAGCCCCCAAGTGACAGCCTCCCCTCCTGTGAGTTGCGGATATATATATATGTCCCATAGAGCACGTGTTTTCTCTATATAGTGTTAACTTTTACTCTGAGCTAAATATACAGGAATATCACATGTAATGTCAGCCAAACCTCGACTGAAATTTATATCTTTAACCGAGTGTAACTTAGAAGTTTTATCGCTCAGCTTATATGCAGAATGCAAGACTGAGAATTTAAAGATAGATTCTAATAATAAGAAGAACCTGATGTCCTGTGCAGCGCCCCAGAGTCCTGGCCGTTGCAGTAATGTCGCTCTGCCACTAAGGGGAGTGATGTTACGTCTGACTGCACTAAAGGAGTTCACCTGACCAGGTAACACTCACACTACACTTCACACTCCGGCCACCAGGGGGAGTGGTTCTATCTAGTAGGCCACTCCTCACACTCTGGTAAAACTGGGGGTTGGACAGGAAGACAGAGAGAAGTAACTGGGAAGAGCCAGAGGGTGGACCTGTCAGGGATGGGATCCTGACAGATTCCTAAGAAAGGACAAGAAGCGAGGTTTATTGTGCTAAGTGAGAAAACAGGAATACAGCAAAGAGGCGATAGGACCAGAAGGAGTCGTGCTGTAAGATCGAGGCAACATCCTTCTGAGGCGCAAACAGTCGGTGGCCGGAACGCCGAGAAAGTAAGAGACTTTAAGCATTACTTCAAACCACGGCAGGGCAGCCAATTATAGGTTGGCTGTCTCACTTAAACACCTAAGCAGACAACGGAGGCAGCTGTGGGAGAGGGGCGACTCTAGAGTCCCGGAAGAACTCCAGGCCTACCCCGTCATACGGGTGCGTCCTAGCCATATCATCTGGGGACGGAGAGAATGAACATCAGAGACAGACAGAATAAGTTGTGAGGACTATCCTGGGGTGCTCAGCAGGGAAGGACTACAACACACAGGCGCTAGAAGGTAGACACTGATTCCCATCTGAAAAGGGAACTCCGGATGTGCCGTTGGACCGGCCGGTCTCAGCCAGCCCTGTTAACAGTACTCTGGATTGGGCACCTCCAAACCTTCAGTAAAAAGGTAAAGAGACTGCAACCTGGTGTCCTCGTTATTTACTGTGACCAGCACTGCACCGCACTACCACCACCATCCACACCTTTCATTGGGCGCCCCTCAGCAGGGTCACGGACCGGGTCTAGCCACCGTGACAACCCCAGAGCAGAGACTCAGAGGCCCGGTACCGGGTACCCCTCGGCCCTGCGGCAGTGGGGGCACTACACCTGCAATGGAGAAAAATAAAAATAAAAAAATATTTTACAGGTGGTCGACGTATTTTACAAGCTTGTGTCAGAGTAATCCAAAAAAGACTGTGTAGAAAGAGTGTTAAAGGAAAGTAGCGAAGTTTCTGAGATTGACTAATGTGGAGTGTGAACAAGATGTGAGACATGTGTCTGTAATGGCCACTCAAGGTGACCTTGTGTCTCATGATGTAAAAAAAGATGGAGGAAACGTGGGAGGAGACATGAGAACTAACGTAGATGACGTAGGAGGAACAGATGTACAAAGACCACTAAAAATAGAAGACTACTCAGAATCCCAACTCCAAATTAAAGTTAGGAAAAACTTGTTAAAATTTTGCAAAATCATTCCTGAATATGATAACAAAATCCATGTGTGCAGAAATTCAGAGATATTTGAGAGTTTTGCTGATATATTTGATATAACTAATGAGAAAAATCAGTTGTTTTAAAATGTGGCTTCCTGTAACTTTTTCCAGACACTTAACATTAAAAATGTCTTGTGATAACGACTCATGTGAAATCTTAAAAGATACAGGCATAATAAAAATTCTCATTTTCTGTGGATTAAATGAAAATTATCCAGATATTAATATTCTTCAAAAACTAAGGATTGGCCTTAAAGAATGTACCTTTACATTCATGTCCATATTTGAACGGTTGTACAAAACTCTCATTAAAAATGTCAAAACACAATCAATGGTAAAATATTTTGTAAGCAAATTTGGATTCCTAAATACTGTATTTCGTGTTATTGCGTCACAAAAAGATTCTTTATTTGAATGTGCGCAATCCCTTAACTTTGCTAGGAAACATGAGAATCTTGAAAGGAAAATAAATCGTAGTACCGTAAGTTTGTAAAAAGAGATAGAGTAAAATCTTATCAAAAGCCAAAATCAAAATCTCCAAAACTGAGTTATCCCCAAGAAGAAAATTACATATTTGTTATAAGCCCTAAAAAAATGATTCAAGAGTCCACTGAAAAAGTTGTACAGAAAGGGTTAAAAACTGAAAGTTCAAACCTCCCTGTAAAAAGACAAATAGCGTAAATTGACTGACAGAAACAGGTGAGCTACATTATGGGGGGTAGACTGAAGACTCCATTATCGGAGTTCTTGAAAGAATCTGTAAGTTTAAAAATGGCAATTTTAAATAGAGCTTTTCAGGACATTATTGACAGAGAGATTAGATTTGGTTTATGAATTGGCTAAAAATGTAATTATATATTGTGTAAAAGTGTTATACAATGCATTTAGTAATTTGTAGTAATCTTGAACAGTATAATTCTGTAGTTCTATAGTTTTGTATATATATATATATATATATATATATATATATATATATATATATATATATATATATATACAGGGGTTGGAAAAAATAATGGAAACACCTAACGTTTTGGCATCATAATCTTCGAACATGTTATAAACATGCAAACCGTGACATATGGTAATGTTTTGAAGTTGATTATTTGTGTTATGTGATATGTGTATGTAAATTAACTGTTTGTTTTGCATAATTGTAAGAACATTGATGAGAACCTGATACCAATGGCAGACCTCTCGGATTTTCAAAGAGGCCAAATTGTTGGTGCTCGTATGGCAGGCGCTAGTGTAACAGAAAGTGCCCGAATGCTTGGCGTGTCAAGAGGTACTGTTTCCAAAGTAGTGACTGCATTTGAAAGAGAAGGAAAAATGTATGCAGCAAAGCACAAGTCCGGCCGAAAGTCAAAGTTGACTGAGAGAGACCGTCGTACTCTAAAGCGAATTGTTAGAGAGGATCGCAAGACCACGGCTCCGAAAATCACTGCTAAGCTCAATGAACACCTACAGAACCCAGTTTCCACGAAAACTGTTTGACGGGATCTGCACAAATCTGGATTCCACGGAAGAGCTGCAATTAGAAACCGCTGCTCTCAATGACAAATGTTTCCAAGCGTTTAGAGTGGTGTAGAAACCTCCAGAATTGGTCCCTCAAGCAGTGGAAACGTGATATTCTGAGACGAATCATCGTTTACCCTATTTCCGACCTCCGGTCTAGTGTACGTTTGGAGACAGCCGAAAGAAGCATTCCATCCAGACTGCCTTCTCCCAACCGTAAAACATGGTGGAGGTTCTGTGATGATCTGGTGTGCTATTTCATGGAGATCCGCCGGGCCAATGATATCCCTTCATGGAAGAATTAACAGCTGAAATTATTTAGGCATTTTGGGCGACCAAGTGCATCCAATGGTTCAAGCACTGTTCCCCGAGGGGAACGCCATCTTTCAGGATGATAATGCAGCAATTCATACAGCTAGAATCGTTAAAGCATGGTGCGAGGAACATTCTAATGAAGTTGAGCATCTCACCTGGCCCCCACAATCCCCAGACCTCAACATTATTGAGCATTTATGGTCGATTTTAGAGATTCAAGTTAGACGTCGATTTCCTCCGCCATCGTCGCTCAAAGAACTGGAGGGTGTTTTAACTGCAGAATAGGCTAAAATTCCTTTGGAAACAATTCAAACCTTGTATGAATCCATACCTTGGAGAATTGAGGCTGTAATCGCCGCAATAGTTGGACCTACACCATATTAAACTTACTTTTGTTGATGTTTCCAGGTGTTTCCATTATTTTGTCCAACCCCTGTATATATATATATATATATATATATATATAATATATATATAGTCAGGGCCGTATTTAGGGTTTCTGCTGCCCTAGGCACTTTTAGTGCTGCCTCCCCCTTTGGTGAGTATGACACTATCGGCAGTGACTTTAGCAAGAATCGCTGATGTGAAAGTTGCCTTTTGCAGCAGATCCGTCAGTTTTTCTGCATGTGCCGCGTATGGATCACGTACAGCAACACTGCGTTCGGCCTCATTCATTCCCTATGGGATCTGCGGCACTTGCCATGATCTGGCAAATGTGGTACCATACCTCCCAACTTTGGAAGAAGGGAAGGAGGTATAAAATGTGCGGTGCGCGTAGCGCGCCACAGCAAATTTTAGGCCACGCCTCTGACCACACCCATTTCACAACTAGTCACACCTATATCCACGTCCCAACCACAGCCATTTAGCACTGTTGATCACACTGTTTTATATACAATAATTATAAACGAAACAATATGGCCACAGTGCTCCATACTGTATAATGGCCACACATGATGCTCCATACTGTTGTGAATTCTGCTCTTGGGCTCCCTCCGGTGGTTGTTAGTGGTAGTGCAGTGGTCTCTGGATTATAGGCCAGGGCAGGTGTTTCTGCTTATTGCAGCTCTATTAGGTATTTAGGTTTGTAGGATCCATCGATCCCTGCCAGTTGTCCATTGTATCTTGGAGGGATTGCATCTCTGTCTGGCTCCACTGCCCTGCGGTCATTTCAGCTAAGATAAGTGCCTTGTTTTGGTTCTCTGTAGCATGCATGCAGTGTGCTTTTATGTGCAGTGCAATCTATTGTGTTTTTTTCCAGCTTGACTTGTTTGGATTTTTCTGTCATGCTGGTTTCTCTGGAGATGCAGATATACATCCTATGTCTTTAGTTAGATGTAGTATATAGTATTTTCTGCTGTGGAATTTTCTAGTGTTTTAATACTGACCGCTTAGAAATCTGTCCTATCCTTTCTATCTAGCTAGAAGGGCCTCTTTTGCTAAACTCTGTTTTTTCTGCCTGTGTACGTATTTCCTCTTAAACTCAGTCAATATTTGTGGGGGGCTGCCTATCCTTTGGGGCTCTGCTCTGAGGCAAGATAGGATTTCCCATTTCCATCTTTAGGGGTATTTAGTCCTCCGGCTGTGTCGAGGTGTCTAGGCCTGGTTAGGTACATCCCACGGCTACTTCTAGTTGCGGTGTCAGTATTAGGATTGCGGTCAGTACAGGTACCACCTACTCCAGAGATAGTCTCATGCGGCTCCAGGGTCACCGGATCATAACACCATACTGTATAATGGCCACACGTGATGCTCCATACTGTATAATGGCCATTGGCCACACATGATGCTCCATACTGTATAACGGCCACACATGATGCTCCATACTGTATAATGACCACACATGATGCTTCATACTGTATAACGGCCACACATGATGCTCAATACTGTATAATGGCCACACATGATGCTCCATACTGTATAACGGCCACACATGATGCTCAATACTGTATAATGGCCACACATGATGCTCAATACTGTATAACGGCCACACATGATGCTCCATACTGTATAATGGCCACACCCAGTTCTCCATACTGTATAATGGCCCCCCTCCTGTATGCATGGCTCATATTCCCCCCTGTATGCACGGCTCATATTCCCCCCCGTATGCATGGCTCATATTCCCCCCTGTATGCATGGCTCATACTCCCCCCCGTATGCATGGCTCATACTCCCCCCGTATGCATGGCTCATATTCACCCCCCCTGTATGCATGGCTCTTATTCCACCTCCCCCCCTGTATGCATGGCTCATCTCTCCACCCCCCCTGTATGCATGGCTCATCTCTCCACCCCCCCTGTATGCATGGCTCATCATTCCCCCCCCTGTATGTATGGCTGATGGCTCATATTCCCCCGTATGCATGGCACATAATTCCCCCCCCGTATGTATGGCTGATGGCTCATAGTCCCGTGTATGCCTGGCTCATAATTCCCCCCCCCTGTATGTATGGCTGATGGCTCATATTCCCCCGTATGCATGGCTCATAATTCCCCCCCCGTATGTATGGCTCATGACTCATATTCCCCTGTATGCATGGCTCATAATTCCCCCCCCCCCCGTATGCATGGCTGATGGCTCATAATTCCTGTCATGATCTCCATGGCCAGAGAACTAGCATAAGCCTCTATATGCCCAGCGCCGGCCGGAGAACTAAATAATGCTAGCAGAGGGAAATATAAGACCTGACTCACCTCTAGAGAAATGCCCAAAAAGGAGACAGAGGCCCCCCACATATATTGGCGGTGATATGAGATGAAACAACAAACACAGCAGGAAAATAGTTTTAGCAAATTTGAGGTCCGCTTTCTAGATAGCAGAAGACAGAAAGCATACTTTCATGGTCAGTAGAAAACCCTAACAAAACACATCCAGAAATTACTTTAGGACTCTGGCATTAACTCATAAAACCAGAGTGGCAATTCCTGATCAACAAGAGCTTTCCAGACACAGTAACGAAACTGCAGCTGTGAACTGGAACCAAAATACAAAAAACAAAACATGGACAATGTCCAACTTATCTAGTAGATGTCTGGGAGCAGGAACAAGCACAGAGAGGCTTCTGATAACATTGTTGACCGGCAAGCATCTAACAAAGAAGCCAGGTTATATAGCGACACCCAGATCTAATCAGAACAGGTGAACAGGGAAGATGATGTCACAAGTTCAATTCCACCAGTAGCCACCGGGGGAGCCCAGAATCCAAATTCACAACAGTACCCCCCCCTCAAGGAGGGGGCACCGAACCCTCACCAGAACCACCAGGGCGATCAGGACGGGCCCTATGAAAGGCACGAACCAGATCAGAGGCATGAACATCAGATGCAGTGACCCAAGAATTATCCTCCTGGCCATATCCCTTCCACTTGACCAGATACTGGAGTCTCCGTCTGGAAACACGGGAGTCTAGGATTTTTTCCACAACGTACTCCAACTCACCCTCAACCAACACCGGAGCAGGAGGCTCAACGGAAGGCACAACCGGTGCCTCATACCTGCGCAATAACGACCGATGAAAAACGTTATGAATAGAAAAGGATGCAGGGAGGTCCAAACGGAAGGAAACAGGGTTAAGAATCTCCAATATTTTATACGGACCGATGAACCGAGGCTTAAACTTAGGAGACGAGACCCTCATAGGGACAAAACGAGAAGACAACCACACCAAATCTCCAACACAAAGCCGAGGACCAACACGACGGTGACGGTTGGCAAAAAGCTGAGTCTTCTCCTGGGACAACTTTAAATTGTCCATCACCTGCCCCCAGATATGATGCAATCTCTCCACCACCGCATCCACTCCAGGACAATCCGAGGATTCCATCTGACCGGAGGAAAATCGAGGATGGAACCCCGAATTACAGAAAAACGGGGAAACCAAGGTGGCAGAGCTGGCCCGATTATTGAGGGCGAACTCCGCCAATGGCAAAAAAGCAACCCAATCATCCTGGTCAGCAGACACAAAACACCTCAGATATGTCTCCAGGGTCTGATTAGTCCGCTCGGTCTGGCCATTAGTCTGAGGGTGAAAAGCAGACGAAAAAGACAAATCTATGCCCATCCTAGCACAAAATGCCCGCCAAAATCTAGACACAAATTGGGTTCCTCTGTCAGAAACGATATTCTCAGGAATACCATGCAAACGAACAACATTTTGAAAAAACAGGGGCACCAACTCGGAAGAAGAAGGCAATTTGGGCAGGGGAACCAAATGAACCATCTTAGAAAAACGGTCACACACCACCCAGATGACAGACATCTTCTGAGAAACAGGCAGATCTGAAATAAAATCCATCGAGATGTGTGTCCAAGGCCTCTTAGGAATAGGCAAGGGCAACAATAATCCACTAGCCCGAGAACAACAAGGCTTGGCCCGAGCACAAACGTCACAAGACTGCACAAAACCTCGCACATCTCGTGACAGGGAAGGCCACCAGAAGGATCTTGCCACCAAATCCCTGGTACCAAAAATTCCAGGATGACCTGCCAACGCAGAAGAATGCACCTCAGAGATGACTTTACTGGTCCAATCATCCGGAACAAACAGCCTATCAGGCGGACAACGATCCGGTCTATCCGCCTGAAACTCCTGCAAGGCCCGCCGCAGGTCTGGAGAAACGGCTGACAAGATAACTCCCTCCTTAAGAATACCTGTGGGGTCAGAGTTGCCAGGTGAATCAGGCTCAAAACTCCTAGAAAGGGCATCCGCCTTAACATTCTTAGAACCTGGTAGGTACGATACCACAAAATTAAACCGAGAAAAAAATAATGACCAGCGCGCCTGTCTAGGATTCAGGCGCCTGGCGGTCTCAAGATAAATCAAATTTTTGTGGTCAGTCAATACCACCACCTGATGTCTGGCCCCCTCGAGCCAATGGCGCCACTCCTCAAACGCCCACTTCATGGCCAAAAGCTCCCGATTCCCAACATCATAATTCCGCTCAGCGGGCGAAAATTTACGGGAAAAGAAGGCACAAGGCCTCATCACGGCGCAGTCAGAACTTTTCTGCGACAACACTGCCCCAGCTCCGATCTCAGAAGCGTCGACCTCAACCTGAAAAGGAAGAGTCACATCAGGCTGACGCAACACAGGGGCAGAAGAAAAACAGCGCTTAAGCTCCTGAAAGGCCTCCACAGCATCAGGGGACCAATTAGCAACATCAGCACCCTGTCTAGTCAAATCGGTCAATGGCTTAACGACATCCGAAAAACCAGAAATAAATCGACGATAAAAGTTGGCAAAGCCCAAAAATCTCTGAAGACCTCCAAGAGAAGAGGGCTGCGTCCAATCACAAATAGCTTGAACCTTGACAGGATCCATCTCAATGGAAGAGGGAGAAAAAATATATCCCAAAAAGGAAATTCTCTGAACCCCAAAAACGCACTTAGAACCCTTGACACACAGAGAATTAGACCGCAAAACCTGAAAAACCCTCTTAACTTGCCGGACATGAGAGTCCCAGTCATCCGAAAAAATCAGAATATCATCCAGATACACTATCATAAATTTATCCAAAAAATCACGGAAAATATCATGCATAAAGGACTGGAAGACTGAAGGGGCATTAGAAAGACCAAAAGGCATCACCAAATACTCAAAGTGGCCCTCGGGCGTATTAAATGCGGTTTTCCACTCATCCCCCTGCCTGATCCGCACCAAATTATACGCCCCACGAAGGTCAATCTTAGAGAACCACTTGGCCCCCTTTATGCGAGCAAACAAATCAGTCAGCAACGGCAATGGGTATTGATATTTAACCGTGATTTTATTCAAAAGCCGATAATCAATACATGGTCTCAAAGAGCCGTCTTTTTTTGACACAAAGAAAAAACCGGCTCCTAAGGGAGATGACGATGGACGAATATGTCCCTTTTCCAAGGACTCCTTTATATATTCTCGCATAGCAGTATGTTCAGGCACAGACAGATTAAATAAACGACCCTTTGGGTATTTACTACCCGGAATTAAATCTATAGCACAATCGCACTCACGGTGCGGAGGTAGTGAACCAAGCTTGGGTTCTTCAAAGACGTCACGATAGTCAGACAGGAACTCAGGGATTTCAGAGGGGATAGATGATGAAATGGACACCAAAGGTACGTCCCCATGAGTCCCCTTACATCCCCAGCTCAACACAGACATAGCTCTCCAGTCAAGGACTGGGTTGTGAGACTGCAGCCATGGCAATCCAAGCACCAAATCATCATGTAGATTATACAGCACCAGAAAGCGAATAATCTCCTGGTGATCCGGATTAATACACATAGTCACTTGTGTCCAGTATTGTGGTTTATTATTAGCCAATGGGGTGGAGTCAATCCCCTTCAGAGGAATAAGAGTTTCCAAAGGCTCTAAATCATACCCACAACGATTGGCAAAGGACCAATCCATAAGACTCAAAGCGGCGCCAGAGTCGATATAGGCGTCAGTAGTAATAGATGACAAAGAGCAAATCAGGGTCACAGACAAAATAAATTTAGACTGTAAAGTGCCAATGGAAACAGATTTATCAAGCTTTTTAGTACGTTTAGAGCATGCTGATATAACATGAGTAGAATCCCCACAATAGAAACACAACCCATTTTTCCGTCTAAAATTCTGCCGCTCGCTTCTGGACAGAATTCTATCACACTGCATGCTTTCTGGCGTCTTCTCAGTGGACACCGCCAGATGGTGCACTGGTTTGCGCTCCCGCAGACGCCTATCGATCTGAATGGCCATTGTCATGGACTCATTCAGACCCGCAGGCACAGGGAACCCCACCATAACATCCTTAATGGCATCAGAGAGACCCTCTCTGAAAGTAGCCGCCAAGGCACACTCATTCCACTGAGTAAGCACAGACCATTTACGGAATCTTTGGCAGTAAATTTCAGCTTCATCTTGCCCCTGCGATAGGGACATCAAAGTTTTTTCTGCCTGAAGTTCCAAATGAGGTTCCTCATACAGCAAGCCCAAGGCCAAAAAAAACGCATCCACATTGCGCAACGCAGGATCCCCTGGTGCCAATGCAAAAGCCCAGTCTTGAGGGTCGCCGCGGAGCAAGGAAATCACAATCCCAACCTGCTGTGCAGGGTCTCCAGCAGAACGAGATTTCAGGGACAAAAATAACTTACAATTATTTTTAAAATTCTGAAAGCTAGATCTATTCCCTGAGAAGAATTCCGGCAAAGGAATTCTCGGCTCAGATACCGGAGCATGAATAATAAAATCTTGCAAATTTTGTACTTTCGTGGTGAGATTATTCAAACCTGCAGTTACACTCTGAAGATCCATTATTAACAGGTGAACACAAAGCCATTCAAAGATTATAAGGAGAGAGAAAAAAAAGAAAGACTGCAGCATAGACAGACTGGCAAGTGATCCAATTAAGAGCACAGAAAAAAAAAAAAAAAAAAAAAAAAACTCTCAGCAGACTTCTTATTTCTCTCCTTTCTCAGCCAAGGATTTTAACCCTTTAGTGGGCCGGTCAAACTGTCATGATCTCCATGGCCAGAGAACTAGCATAAGCCTCTATATGCCCAGCGCCGGCCGGAGAACTAAATAATGCTAGCAGAGGGAAATATAAGACCTGACTCACCTCTAGAGAAATGCCCAAAAAGGAGACAGAGGCCCCCCACATATATTGGCGGTGATATGAGATGAAACAACAAACGCAGCAGGAAAATAGTTTTAGCAAATTTGAGGTCCGCTTTCTAGATAGCAGAAGACAGAAAGCATACTTTCATGGTCAGTAGAAAACCCTAACAAAACACATCCAGAAATTACTTTAGGACTCTGGCATTAACTCATAAAACCAGAGTGGCAATTCCTGATCAACAAGAGCTTTCCAGACACAGTAACGAAACTGCAGCTGTGAACTGGAACCAAAATACAAAAAACAAAACATGGACAATGTCCAACTTATCTAGTAGATGTCTGGGAGCAGGAACAAGCACAGAGAGGCTTCTGATAACATTGTTGACCGGCAAGCATCTAACAAAGAAGCCAGGTTATATAGCGACACCCAGATCTAATCAGAACAGGTGAACAGGGAAGATGATGTCACAAGTTCAATTCCACCAGTAGCCACCGGGGGAGCCCAGAATCCAAATTCACAACAAATTCCACCCCCTGTATGCATGGCTGATGGCTCATATTCCCCTGTATGCATGGCTCATAATTCCCCCCCCATATGCATGGCTGATGGCTCATACTCCCCGGTATGCATGGCTCATCTCTCCACCCCCTCCCCGCTCCTTCTCCCATCTTGCATGGCTCGGGCGGCTTACCTTCCTCCTTCATCCCCCCGCCCCCCGTCCCCCGTCCCCCATACTCACCTGTCAGCTGTCCCACACACCGCGCGGCTGCGCCGACATCCTCCCTCTGGCTCTGTCCTGCCGCAGCGCCTTCTTCCTGAGTGAGCGGTCATGTGGTACCACTGATTAAGGTCATGAATATGCGCATATTCATGACCTTAATGAGCGGTACCACGTGACCGCTCACTCAGGACGCGCTACAGACGCTGAGACCAGGCATCACTGGAGCAGGGTGAGTATCGTCTTCAAAGAGGGTGGGTGGGACTCGGAGGCGGGCGGGGGCGGGAGGTGGGGGGGCGGGGCGGTCGGTCGCGTTTGTGACCCGGGACTAAAAAAAACCAAACAAACAAAAAAAACCTTGCTCAGGTGCCGCCCCCCGCAATGTCGCCGCCCTAGGCACGTGCCCTCGAGTGCCTAGTGGCAAATACGGCCCTGTATATAGTAGCATGGCTAAGGGTTGTATAGTCGATGGGAGGTATGTGTCGCAGAGATGGCTTGTCTCTGTGATGTAACCCGGAGTGTTTTCTTTAATGCACATAAGCACTAAGGGTTCATTTAGTACACTTGGGTCTGGGTTACGGGTAGTTGTGAGAGATGGGAGGGATTGGCTACTCATATACCTCACCCCTGGGTAGGGGCATCATCATACCTCTATATGTGTTTGAGGATCTGCGATAATATCACGACCACGTGACTAATCATGTGATGGGTTCCTCGGTGTGGTTAGAGCTATATAATGTAGGCTAATGCTTAATACAGGACCTGTATGTGGGGAGGCTGAAGCCTCCAATGTGTGTTGAGGCTCCAGGACTGAGCCTGAAGTACTGGACACTTGTATTTTCTTTTGCCTGTGCTAAAGGCTATTTGTTTTCTGTTTTAGTATGCGGGTTTTTGAAGCAATAAACCCTGTGAACTTTAAAAGGAACGTGCCTCATGATTGCCACCCGCTGCACCTGAGCGAGTACAACCCCTACAATATATACATATATATATTCATACAGTATACAGTAAATAGTATATTTGTATAAGTAGAGATTGTATAACTATTTTAATATGTATAGTGAAATAATTAAAATTTATTCAAGTAATATTTAGAATTACATTAAATACATATATTAATTATTTACATATGTATAAGATATTTAAATTGTTTTGTTTCTGTATGAATTTGATATTTAAATCTTATCTTTTATTTTTCCTTAGAATTTTAATTTCAAAGCAGAATTTGATCAAAAACCTCTTACATGGACTTATGTCTTTATTTACGCAGGAAGTTATAATAACTGCATGATTTTATATATTTAACAGTTAAAGAAATAATATATAACTAACAATCTAAAATTTATTTTTTTGTGTTCTGTTAAATTTTTTGTAACATTTTGCAGATTTTTTTTTCTTTGCATGGTAATATATATCTTTACTGCATGGCATGACATAACAGTCACAGCAGGTGACATCTGAACTGTGGGCTAATAATAAGGATACCATATACCCCTATTTCAGTTTGTGTAACTTAAAGCTGGTAGCCTCAGTGAAAAAAAATTCTGAAAGCCCTCAGCTTTTGCAAGTCAGAGGAATTTTTTAGGCCTAAGTTTCAGGGTTCAGTTACAATTGTAAACCCTTGTACCAAGTATAGCTTTACAACTCATGCCCAATTTTCTTATGCGCTCTTTTATCTATAAATGGTTTACAAAGTTTATGTTATGTATATTTGGGCCATATTAAAAAAAAATAAAATATTAAGATATTAAATCTAACAGTTTACAATGCGCATTGATAATTGGGATACAATAATTTGGGTTAATATACATGTATTCATACTTTTGTATGTGGAATTTGTGGTGTGAACTTATATGTGTGTCACAGTCTGACAGATGAGTGTATGAGCAGCTGCTGAGACAGAATGTAACATAAGAGTAACGGGTTATGTGTGATGTATGAGAGGCCTCATGGTATCCTATGAAAAAAACCAAAAACTTGTGTTTATGGGAAATAATGCAAATCAGCTAAATTATTACAATATTAGGATATAATGAAATATTTTCTAATCAACATATATTTCTATATTTCTTTAGTAATTATTATTTCTTGATGTAGTTAATAGTGGATAAGTGCAATCACACATCAAAATGGTTTATCAAGAAAATCTACATTTAGAATCATTTTTTTCCAAATGATAATTTTATGGTATTCAGTGTTTTTTTGTAATGGTTACAAAGATGAGTACACATCTTCAGGCAAATATATGGCATAAAGCTGATATGATGATAATTATTTTTAATTTTGGTTTTTATAAATTATTTTTTTCATAAAATAATATTTTTTGGTATTAAGGGGGAAAGGTGTTTTTGATCCTGATTACATCATTACAATTCATCAATACTTCTTCTTCACACATTTTAATAAAGAAGAAATATTAATAAGGTACTATTGGGTATAATAAGATGAAGTATTATAGAAGAGTAATTTTTTTTTACTCTAATGAAGGGTATTACATGCAAAGTTGCATAATTTCAATATTTTGGTAATACAAGGATATGACAAATATGAAAACATAAACAGATAATGGAAATGTTAAGGGTATATGTTACTGAGAACATAACTACTCTGCATTTGTCATCAACATATAAAGACCTTATTTTTATTTTTATTCTTACTTTATTTTTATTCTTAATCTTTACTTTTTATTTCAAGAAGAAAAACATCAATATTTAATGAAGTAATGTCTAGTACAAGAATATTGCTTCATTAAATATAGTGATATGGTTCCATTATAAGAAAAAATGTTTCAAATCTGAGTTAAATACAACAATTCTTTAATTCATTTATTCATATATATTCTTATTTTGGTTCAGGGCTATACATTCTTACATATTATTGGTCTAATAAATATAGTTTATTAATAAAGTTTTAGTAATAAAGATGGAAACACTTGTTACATAAAAAACACACTGACATCTAAAGGTAATACACCTATGACATAAAAATGTTCTATCACATGAAGAATATGGTTAATAATGTATTATCATTTATTATTATTTTACTTTTCCAAATATGAATTCCATATTAATATTCTGATAATTATATGGATATTACTGATTGCTATGGTACGCTGTGATATTATAGGTTAGGAAAATTACCATATTTGGTTTAGAATTAGGAAATGAAGACTTCAATCAAGATACTGAAGTTATGTTAATAAAGACTTTTCATATTTTTAAATTCAAATGATTCTTAAAAGTTGCAAGAAGAAAAAGGCGCTATCCAGAAGTTCCACAAGGTAACAATGCTATATGATTTCGGAGTAATAATAGACTGTGTCAATTACAATTCATGTCACCACTGACAACCACAACTGCAGTATCCATCACTGAGAACTACAACTGCAGTATCAAAACTGACAACCACAATTGGAGAGGATGATGATCCTATGATGCTAAAATGAACTGTGTTATCACATTTTTATCACATTTTAGTGGTTTCCTATCACCTGTAATGCTTCAATGGAAGCTGGTGAACAATCAGGTAATGGTCAGGAAGCTACAACCCTGACATGTGTCCTGTGTATTAGGACTAAGGACTGATTATGGTGCTATGTTTAGCAAGGAAGAGTCATTTTAACCCTTGCTTTGCTGACCAAAGATGTTACACCTGTTCCAAGACCAGTGCGGATGACATGGAGGATTCCAGAAATATCCAAGGCGTGCCAATGTAAGTCCAGGTCTTTAAAGGCGACACTGCACAGATATCATAGCTACTTTTCATTTATGGACTCTGTTTTTTTATCAACATTTCAATTTATAGACTTTGATCGACACAGGACACACGGTCTCTACAATATCTACATGCCATTTCAAAAGAATTATAATAAAGATTGTTTTAAAAGAGCCAAGAAGAAGACAGAAGATGTGCACGCGGCCCCTTTGAAAAGGAGGGGAATTCACGAGCACACTATGCACAGTGCCCAGGGATTGTTGAGCAGTGCGTGGACCCGGGGCAGAAGACTGTGAGGAAGGAGGAGGAAGTGCGGGACGGGGGCCGCTGCTGCAAGTGAGTTGGTCTCCCTGTCGGGGGAGAGGAGCAGAGTGCAGGGACGCTGGCACTACAGCCACAATGATGTGTGTACCACTCCTGACAAAACATACACAATAAAAACTTGTAGATTTCAAAGAAAAAATAATAACTTATAATCCTTTATTAGACAAACATTACCCAAAACCCCAGAGAAGATTAAAAACACCTTTAAATAGAACGGACTAAAATACAATTCAACTGCAAAGTGCAACCCCAAAATTAGAATATGGAACCCCAAATAAACTCTTCCTCCCATATAAAAATACATACAAGACAATAGGGGTAGATCTTCTAAAAAAAAATGTATATATCTTTTTATAGATCTTATAAATTTAAGAATATACACAGAAATAAACATCCAAAATCAATATCCCCAAAACTAATATAAAAAAATAAAAAAAAAATCAGTCACTCTTGATATTGTAAGTAAAGTGTAACTTTAATGAGAAATGCAATCCAAAAAGAAAAAGTGACGTTTCGGCCAACAAGACCTTCTTTAGACTAGACGGATTATATTATGAACACCCCATTAAACAGATGAAACAGCACTGTACAGTAAAGGGACGTGTTGCCCAGGAGACATGTTGACCAAAATTCACTTTCTTTTCCGATTGCGTTTCTTATCAAAGTCACATTTTACTTGCAATATCAAGAGTGCTGGATCTTTTCCCTATTTGGTTCATGGATGGTGTCCTACCCAGGCACCATATTGTTATACAGAGTGAAGTGTACCCTAGCTATAAATATAGAAAAAAGTATAGCATCCAAAACTGAAAAAAATAGACAAAAGGATAAAGAAATCTCACAAAAAAAGTAGCAAAAATGGGAGTAATTCCATGCCCTGCTTATTGCTAAAATCCCATGCGTATCACCGTTCCAAACGCTTCTTCAGGGGACAATACTGTGTATAACCACCAAGACTGTAACCAATAAGCCAAAATGCCTCTTCCCAAGTGATGAGTGTTCCAGATTAATTTTTGAGTCTGTGCAGGAGCAGAATTAAGGACTCTAGACTGCACACCTGCAACTGACCCTCTTTCACGTTTAAGGATGAAGCAGCCCATATATAGTTGTACCATAATTCGGTTACAACAATTCACGAAGGGGGAGGGGTGAAGCAATAGTACTGTATATGCAGAAAGTTCTTAGGTAGTTGTCACGATTCACACTGTGCTGCCACCAATATGTCACGAATCCCAGCAATATGTAAGGGATCCCCGGGAAGATACCTTTATCGTCCCCACTACTCACACAAATTTGTCACAAACCTGAGTTGTTTGGTTGCCCTGGGTTCCTTCTGAAGGGGATTTATCTATATCTCACTTCCCAGTTCCAGTTTGGAACTTGCAGCTCTCTGGCGCCCCCCTACCCTCAGGTCAGACTAGGTACTGCACCTAGGGTAATTAGTCACCAAAAAGGCTGCCTGCTATGTACTGCCTATTGGGCACGCTGCAGTGAGGGTGATATAACTACTCCCACTCACGTGGGAACATTAATTATCTACGCCGCCGTCGCTACAAAGCCTCCCAAAAACACAGAACAAAGTAGGCTGCCACCAGCTCTGATTTTCAAAGGATTCACGGGTCCGGAGGCAACCCAAATCAGTAGCCTAATTCACCTTAGAGGACGCACAGTTTGTTATAGAGCAGGGAGGGACAGCTAGTAAATTATATATTTTACTCCCAAAAAAATGGTAGGCAGTGTTCACAAGGTATAAAAAGATATTATAAAGAAGACAAAATCATTTGTACAATACAATCTACTATATAATTGTCTAAGGGGTACTTCCGTCTTTCTGTCTGTCCTTCTGTCTGTCTGTCGC
Organism: Ranitomeya variabilis; assembly: GCF_051348905.1. Lineage (NCBI taxonomy): Eukaryota > Metazoa > Chordata > Amphibia > Anura > Dendrobatidae > Ranitomeya > Ranitomeya variabilis. The sequence continues at coordinate 246,707,605 of NC_135233.1, read as the reverse complement.
GGATATTCATTGGTCGTGGTCTCTGTCTGTCATGGAAATCCAAGTCGCTGATTGGTCATGGCAAAACGCCCACGACCATTGCCACGACCAATCAGCGATGGCCATAGTCTGGCAGCAAAATGGCCGCTGCTTTACTGCCCTGCAGTCAGCGCTGAGCGCTCACACAGGGTTAATGCCAGCGTTAACGGACCACGTTATGCCGCGGGTAATGCACTCCGTTAACGCAGCTATTAACCCTGTGTGACCAACTTTTTACTATTGATGCTGCGTATGCAGCATCAATAGTAAAAAGATCTAATGTTACAAATAATAATAATAAAACAAAAAAAAGGTTATTCTCACCATCCGACGTCGTGCGCTGTCCTCAGCAGTGCAAGCGGCAGGTTCCGGTGCCAAGGATGCTATGCGAGAAGGACCTGCCATGACGTCACGGTCATGTGACCGCGATGTCATCACAGGTCCTGTGCTCATACCAACCCTGGGACCGGAAGCTGCCACGTGCACCACACACAGGCGCCAGGACTTCAAGGGGCCTTCGGAAGGTGAGTATATGTTTATTTTTTATTTTAAGTCTTTTTTAACCACGCATATAGCGCCCACATTGCTATATACTACGTGGGCTGTGTTACATACTGCATGGTCTCTGTTATATACTACATCTCTGTGCTATATACTATGTAGCTGGGCAATATACAATGTGAGTGTGCAATATACAACGTGACTGTCCAATATACTACATGGCTGTGCAATATACTACGTGCTCTGTGTTATATACTACGTAGCTGTGCAATATACTACGTGGCTATGTTATATACTATGTGGCTCTGCTATATACTATGTCGCTGACCAATATACTACATAGCTGTGCAATACACTACGTAGCTGTGCAATACACTACGTGACTGTGTTATATACTACGTGGCTGTGCAATATACTACGTGCCTGTGCAATATACTATGTGGCTCTACAATATACTACATGGCTATGTTATATACTACGTGGCTCTGCTATATACTACGTGGCTGACCAATATACTACATAGCTGTGCAATACACTACGTAGCTGTGCAATACACTACGTGGCTATGTTATGTACTACGTGGCTGTGTTATATAGTACGTAGCTCTGCTATATACTACGTATGCTGTGTTACATACTACGTAGCTCTGTTATATACCACGTAGCTATGTTATATACTACGTCGGTTGTGTTATATACTACGTCACTGTGCAATATAGTACGTAGCCTGTGCTATATACTACCTACATATTCTAGAATACCCGATATGTTAAAATCGGGCCACCATCTAGTTACATATAATCAGGGATTAAAATTGAAAGAAGAACACTTACATTTCGTTCTGATCATTTCATCTTTTGACTGGCCGTGTGCACAGGATGGGGGGGTCACATCTAGATGCATACCACACATCTAGACAGCAGCCGGACCCCAGACACAAGACACTCCCAGAATGCTGGTCTCACTAAGTTACTCTAGCCCAAAACCCAGGCACTCCCCCTGTGGTGAAATCACTTAGAGGCTGACACCTCCCCTTTACTTAGAATATGAAAACTATTTTTTATTTTTTTCCTCGCAGTAGGAATCTTGTATACGAAATACACGATCAGCAGAATGTGCCCCACATCATGAGGATTCTTTTAAGTGTAAACCCGAAGTAATTACGTGAACCGCTTACTGAGAAATCCGCACTTGTTGCGTTTAGCTGCTAGCGCTTTCAGTGAGTGATAGATCTACCGATGGACACTCAGAATATATAATTCTTATCTCTCTAGTCCAAATCGGTGCCGCTATATATAAAACTTTAATAGAACAAAAAAACTCAGGGCTTCCACACCAGTTTTGGCTGGTAATAGATGGGAGGAAGGAATGAGTAGTTTGCAGCTAAGCCATAAAACTCCAGTGATTCTAGTGAGGGTTTTGAATTACACACATACAAGCAGCAGGCAGAGATAGAGAAGAGGGGGGGTCGGAATAGCTCGCAGCATGTGTCTTGTAAAGTTAGGTAGATACTCAAACATGGCATATTCACATTATCGTGACAGTAGTAAACCCAGCACAGTAGCTATTAATTGCTGGCCATAGGAGGAAAAAGATAATTGAGGGCAGTATTTGTAGTAAGCTCCTCTGAATTCTGCAGACTTCCCTGCATGGCAGACGTATTAGCGCTAAGCGCCTTCAAAACTCTCCCAAGCCTTGTCCCGGACGGTGCAGAACTCACCCACATCTCTGCTAATAATATAATACTTTTTGCAGACCCAGATTTTGACAAGTAAATCTCATATTTTAAACACAGGATTAAAAAAAAATTATTACTCTTCGAGAGGATTAGTCCTCAAAGCCTCAATTCTATGACAGAAACACAGGGAGATGAAGAGAGGTCTGTAAATGAGAATTTATTTGGCAGAATTCGCTTTTAACCAGTAGAAACATGGCAAAAGGGACAGAAAGTCACCGTGGAGGATAGTAGAGTAATGAGTTACTTGGCCAATAGTTAACCCCTTCCTGACATCTGACGTACTATCCCGTCGAGGTGGGGTGGGCCCGTATGACCACCGACGGGATAGTACGTCATACGCGATCGGCCGCGCTCACGGGGGGGAGCGCGGCCGATCGCGGCCGGGTGTCAGCTGCATATCGCAGCTGACATCCGGCACTATGTGCCAGGAGCAGTCACGGACCGCCCCCGGCACATTAACCCCCGGCACACCGCGATCAAACATGATCGCGGTGTACCGGCGGTATAGGGAAGCATCGCGCAGGGAGTGGGCTCCCTGCGGGCTTCCCTGAGACCCCCGGAGCAACGTGATGTGATCGCGTTGCTCCGAGGGTCTCCTACCTCCCTCCTCGCCGCAGGTCCCGGATCCAAGATGGCCGCGGCATCCGGGTCCTGCAGGGAGGGAGGTGGCTTACCGAGTGTCTGCTCAGAGCACACTGCCAGATCAATGATCTGTGATGTCCCCCCCTGGGACAAAGTAAAAAAGTAAAAAAAAAATTCCCCACATGTGTAAAAAAATAAATAAAAAAATATCCTAAATAAAGAAAAAAAATATATATATTATTCCCATAAATACATTTCTTTTGCTAAATAAAATAAAAAAAACAATAAAAGTACACATATTTAGTATCGCCGCGTCCGTAACGACCCAACCTATAAAACTGCCCCACTAGTTAACCCCTTCAGTAAACACCGTAAAAAAAAAAAAAAAAAAACGAGGCAAAAAACAACGCTTTATTATCATACCGCCGAACAAAAAGTGGAATAACACGCGATCAAAAAGACTGATATAAATAACCATGGTACCGCTGAAAACGACATCTTGTCCCGCAAAAAACGAGCCACCATACAGCATCATCAGCAAAAAAATAAAAAAGTTATAGTCCTGAGAATAAAGCGATACCAAAATAATTATTTTTTCTATAAAATAGGTTTTATCGTATAAAAGCGCCAAAACATAAAAAAAATGATATAAATGAGATATCGCTGTAATCGTACTGACCCGACGAATAAAACTGCTTTATCAATTTTACCAAACGCGGAACGGTATAAACGCCTCCCCCAAAAGAAATTCATGAATAGCTGGTTTTTGATCACTCTGCCTCACAAAAATCGGAATAAAAAGTGATCAAAAAATGTCACGTGTCCGAAAATGTTACCAATAAAAACGTCAACTCGTCCCACAAAAAACAAGATCTCACATGACTCTGTGGACTCAAATATGGAAAAATTACAGCTCTCAAAATGTGGTAACGCAAAAAATATTTTTTGCAATGAAAAGCGTCTTTCAGTGTGTGACGGCTGCCAATCATAAAAACCCGCTATAAAAGTAAATCAAACCCCCCTTCATCACCCCCTTAGTTAGGGAAAAATTAAAAAATTTAAAAATGTATTTATTTCCATTTTCCCATTAGGGTTAGGGTTAGGGCTAGAGTTAGGACTAGAGTTAGGACTAGAGTTAGGGCTAGAGTTAGGGCTAGAGTTAGGGCTAGAGTTAGGGCTAGGGTTAGGGCAAGGGTTAGGGCTAGGGTTAGGGTTGGGGCTAGGGTTGGGGCTAGGGTTAGGGTTAGGGCTAGGGTTGGGGCTAGGGTTAGGGCTAGGGTTGGGGCTAGGGTTAGGGCTAGGGTTAGGGCTAGTGTTAGGGCTAGGGTTATTGCTAGGGTTAGGGCTAGGGTTAGGGCTAGGGTTGGGGCTAGGGTTAGGGCTACAGTTAGGGTTGGGGCTAAAGATAGGGTTAGGGTTTGGATTACATTTACGGTTGGGAATAGGGTTGGGTGTGTCTGGGTTAGAGGAGTGGTTAGGGTTACTGTTGGGATTAGGGTAAGGGGTGTGTTTGGATTAGGGTTTCAGTTATAATTGGGGGTTTCCACTGTTTAGGCACATCAGGGGCTCTCCAAACGGGACATGGCATCCGATCTGAATTCCAGCCAATTCTGCGTTGAAAAAGGAAAACAGTGCTCCTTCCCTTCAGAGCTCTCCCGTGTGCCCAAACAGGGGTTTACCCCAACATATGGGGTATCAGCGTACTGAGGACAAATTGGACATCATCTTTTGGGGTCCAAGTTCTCCTGCTACCCTTGGGAAAATACAAAACTGGGGGCCAAAAAATAAGTTTTGTGGGAAAAAAAAGATTTTTTATTTTCACGGCTCTGCGTTGTAAACTGTAGTGAAACACTTGGGGGTTCAAAGTTCTCACAACACATCTAGATAAGTTCCTTGGGGGGTCTAGTTTCCAATATGGGGTCACTTGTGGGGGGTTTGTACTGTTTGGGTACATCAGGGGCTCTGCAAATGCAACGTGACGCCTGCAGACCAATCCATTTAAGTCTGCATTCCAAATGGCGCTCCTTCCCTTCCGAGCTCTGTCATGCGCCCAAACAGTGGTTCCCCCCCACATATGGGGTATCAGCGTACTCAGGACAAATTGCACAACAATTTTTCGGGTCCAATTTCTTCTCTTACCCTTGGGAAAATAAAAAATTGGGGGCGAAAAGATCATTTTTGTGAAAAAATATGATTTTTTATTTTTACGGCTCTGCATTATAAACTTCTGTGAAGCACTTGTTGGGTCAAAGTGCTCAACACACATCTAGATAAGTTCCTTAAGGGGTCTACTTTCCAAAATGGTGTCACTTGTGGGGGGTTTCAATGTTTAGGCACATCAGGGGCTCTCCAAATGCAACATGGCGTCCCATCTCAATTCCAGTCAATTTTGCATTGAAAAGTCAAATGGCGCTCCTTTCCTTCCGAGCTCTGCCATGCGCCCAAACAGTGGTTTACCCCCACATATGGGGTATCAGCGTACTCAGGACAAATTGTACAACAAATTTTGGGGTCTATTTTCTCCTGTTACCCTTGGTAAAATAAAACAAATTGGAGCTGAAATAAATTTTGTGTGAAAAAAAGTTAAATGTTTATTTTTATTTAAACATTCCAAAAATTCCTGTGAAACACCTGAAGGGTTAATAAACTTTTTGAAAGTGGTTTTGAGTACCTTGAGGGGTGCAGTTTTTAGAATGGTGTCACACTTGGGTATTTTCTATCATATAGACCCCTCAAAATGACTTCAAATGAGATGTGGTCCCTAAAAAAAATGGTGTTGTAAAAATGAGAAATTGCTGGTCAACTTTTAACCCTTATAACTCCGTCACAAAAAAAAATTTTGGTTCCAAAATTGTGCTGATGTAAAGTAGACATGTGGGAAATGTTACTTATTAAGTATTTTGCATGACATATGTCTGTGATTTAAGGGCATAAAAATTCAAAGTTGGAAAATTGCGAAATTTTCAAAATTTTCGCCAAATATTCGTTTTTTTCACAAATAAACGCAAGTTATATCGAAGAAATTTTACCACTATCATGAAGTACAATATGTCACGAGAAAACAATGTCTGAATCGCCAAGATCCGTTGAAGCGTTCCAGAGTTATAACCTCATAAAGGGACAGTGGTCAGAATTGTAAAAATTGGCCCGGTCATTAACGTGCAAACCACCCTTGGGGGTGAAGGGGTTAATAAAGGCCTCAATAAGCCAATGATATACTGCAGTATGACTTAAACCGTGTAAAAGTACTCATCGTGGCCAACTGTATCTGAAGAGGAATAACCTCATGACCCAGTATCAGCACGGGTTTACTAGGGACCGTTCATGTCAGACTAATTTGATCAGCTTCTATGAAGAGGTAAGTTCCGGACTGGACCAAGGGAACCCAGTGGACGTAGTATATATGGACTTTTCCAAAGCTTTTGATACGGTGCCACACAAAAGGTTGTTACATAAAATGAGAGTAATGGGGATAGGGGAAAATATGTGTAAGTGGGTCGAGAGCTGGCTCAGGGATAGGAAACAAAGGGTGGTTATTAATGGAGCACACTCGGACTGGGTCACGGTTAGCAGTGGGGTACCACAGGGGTCAGTATTGGGCCCTCTTCTTTTTAACATATTTATTAATGACCTTGTAGGGGGCATTCAGAGTAGAATTTCAATATTTGCAGATGACACTAAACTCTGCAGGGTAATCAATACAGGGGAGGACAATTTTATATTACAGGATGATTTATGTAAACTAGAAGCTTGGGCTGATAAATGGCAAATGAGCTTTAATGGGGATAAATGTAAGGTCATGCACTTGGGTAGAAGTAATAAGATGTATAACTATGTGCTTAATTCTAAAACTCTGGGCAAAACCGTCAATGAAAAAGACCTGGGTTATGGGTGGATGACAAACTCATATTCAGTGGCCAGTGTCAGGCAGCTGCTACAAAGGCAAATAAAATAATGGGATGTATTAAAAGAGGCATAGATGCTCATGAGGAGAACATAATTTTACCTCTATACAAGTCACTAGTTCGACCACACTTAGAATACTGTGCACAGTTCTGGTCTCCGGTGTATAAGAAAGACATAGCTGAACTGGAGCGGGTGCAGAGAAGAGCGACCAAGGTTATTAGAGGACTGGGGGGTCTGCAATACCAAGATAGGTTATTACACTTGGGGCTATTTAGTTTGGAAAAACGAAGACTAAGGGGTGATCTTATTTTAATGTATAAATATATGAGGGGACAGTACAAAGACCTTTCTGGTGATCTTTTTAATCATAGACCTGAGACAGGGACAAGGGGGCATCCTCTACGTCTGGAGGAAAGAAGGTTTAAGCATAATAACAGACGCGGATTCTTTACTGTAAGAGCAGTGAGACTATGGAACTCTCTGCCGTATGATGTTGTAATGAGTGATTCATTAATTAAATTTAAGAGGGGACTGGATACCTTTCTGGAAAAGTATAATGTTACAGGGTATATACACTAGATTCCTTGATAAGGCGTTGATCCAGGGAACTAGTCTGATTGCCGTATGTGGAGTCGGGAAGGAATTTTTTTCCCCATGGTGGAGTTACTCTTTGCCACATGGGGTTTTTTTGCCTTCCCCTGGATCAACATGTTAGGGCATGTTAGGTTAGGCTATGGGTTGAACTAGATGGACTTACAGTCTTCCTTCAACCTTAATAACTATGTAACTATGTAACTCGACTCTATTTTGCCGTCTTCTTCAGAACATTTCCACCTAAATCCAGCCCCAGCCTTTCCATATTCCTGAAAGGTCAATGCACTGGTGTAAGAGGGGCAGGCCAGACCTCACTGAGACCTCTGTAGTGTGTACTGGGTATACATAGTCTCTGAGAAAAAACAAACAATTGGAACAGTCCACACTTCAGACACGATCACACTCTTAGGACCACTTCCCCAATTCTCTCCGTGAGGCTCATTCTCACAATGGCCTTCCAGGCCTTCGCCCCCTCATAGTGTCCACATGCATAACCAGACAGACCCTTTGAAATATGCTGCCCATGCGCTCGCTCTCATAGCTCCACTTCCACAACTGGATAATACTCTACTCGATTACAAGGCTTATCCACTTGTATTTGGCTTGATGGCCACTTCGTATGCAGCTACTGGTTCCTCTGATGCTTACTGGCTGTTCTCCCCTGGCTTTGACTATAGTAGATACTTAAGGTAGCATACTCTTTTCCCAGGCTTTGGCCATTACAGCAGCTTCAAGCAGCTTGAATTCATTCTCCTTCCCCAGTTTCTATCTACCCTCAAAGGGACACTATTAGGGCAATCTTTTCTCCTCTTCTTTTTGGGTTGGGCCAGTTTTCTACACCTGGACTAGTCACTAAGGCAATCTTCCCCTTGTAACTTGAGGATGAACACAGTTCAAGATCTGGTAGACACTGCTTAGTAATATGTCTCTTGCTAGCAACACAAATGGGCCCTCTGCAATAAATGCGGGCCTTCTGTAAAGTGACTGTGGGTGGTAGCCATGGTCAAGCTGCTGATTCATAACGCCTTGGTACTTTACAGGAAAAGATGGGAACTGGCTGGATGTTAGTGTTGTGAGAGCCTTGAGCCTGTGCAGATCGCCTGTAGCCGATGGCGTTGGCTGGCCAAGACTAAAGATGAGCGAATTTGCTTGGGTTCCCTCTTAATTGGCAAGCTATAGCGCTTGCCGAATAAGCTGCAGAGGGAACTTAGCTTCCTGGATCGCGTCGGCTGATCAGCTGATCGGCGCCGCAGCTGCATGTGTCGTGGCTTTGTCACAGTCATGACATATGCATGGAGAGCCTGTTTGTTGGGCTCTCCATGCATGTGTCATGACTGTGACAAAGCCACGACACATGCAGCTGCGGCGCCGATCAGCTGATCAGCCGGCGCGATCCAGGAAGCTAGGTTCCCTCTGCAGCTTATTCGGCAAGCGCTAAAGCTTGCTGAATAAGAGGGAACCCTAGCAAATTCACTCTTCTCTAGCCAGAACCACGAATTCCACAGATTAATGAAGGAGATTTCCATTCAAAAACAGGGACTTTACTTATCTTGATAAGGGTTATTTACAAATTATAAGGGATAGCGGGTACACAGTTTTAAGCATGTTTCCTTCACAATGAAAGCATTTTCACACACACACACGTTTCCTTCCACTGCAGGACTACATCAAGGCCGGCAAAGCACACTGTTTCACGCTACTTTGCCACAACCCAGCTTATAGGCCACAGTGCTGATCAGTGAATTTCTCACTACTCACTCAGCGGTTTCGCGTCTTATTACTATGGATGCCCTGGATCTACCGCTAAGGACCCCCACCAGTCCCATGCTCTCAGTCCTCTTTAGGTCTGTTACGTTCAGCCTTAGCAAGATCTCTGGTTTCTTGTGGCATGTCGTCCTCCCAAGGACCCCTTTAAAAGTGGAAGGCCACTGTCTCTTCAGTAATCCTCTTCTAGATCTCACTATCCCTGTCCGCACGTCTCTTGATGCCTTGGATCACCTCTTGGTAGCACAGCACACATTACTTCTTCAGACTCTAACTCCTTTTTTACTCTAACCAGGTCTAAGAGACAACATTTCTCTTTGTGGAGATTGATATGCTGGCTCTGGCATGCCATTGTAAGGAGGCTTATTCACTTTGCAATACTCCTCTGGGAAATTAAAAATGCCAAGAGGCAATTTGCATATTTAATGACTAACCAGGAAGCACAGTCCTTTCCCTATGACTAAGCCCTACCCTGCGCACTAGTCCTAACAACTACTTCTGACCCTACTGTATGTCTCTGGGCAGAACTCCCTTACACTACACACTATACTAAACCTAACTCTATCACATCCTACATTACTATACACTATGCATAACACATTTTTAATGCTTATCACACTCTATACATTACATAGGAACATTTCACACTTCACATGACACAATATGCGTATGTGAAGTTGGAGCGCCCCCATGTTAAGGGCAATGGGGTACTCGGTACCGGGTCCTTCGGTTCGGGGGATGTCACGGTGGTCTGACCCGGTCCGTGGCCCTTTTGAGGGGTGTCCAATCAAAGGTGTAGTTTGTCTAGTGTTCGTGACGCCACCTGTGGTATTCGGTCAGGGTGACCGACGCTGCTAGGGGTCCCCTGGGGTGATGGAGTGGCAGCTAGATGGTATACCTTCCTACAGGTGAAGTATGTCCCTAGGGCTTCCCAGATGTGTAAGTGGTGATGGTGGAAGACGTAAGGCGCAGTGAATAACGAGGACACAAGGTTACAGTCTCTTTACCTTTTACTGAAGACTTCAGCATCCACAGTCCAGAGTACCGTTCACAGGGCAGGCAGAGTCTGGACGGTCTGAAGGCGAATCCAGAGTTCTCTTATCTAGATGGAAATCAGTAGCCTTCCTACTAGCGCCTGTGTGTTGTAGTACCTCCCTGCTGAGCACCACGGGATAGTCCTCACAACCTTTGTAGATATTCTAGATGTTATTTCTTCCTCTCTGTCCCCCAGATGGTATGGATAGGACAAACCCGTGTGATTGATGGCCTGAGGCTTGTTTATAGGGACCCTAGAGACGCCCCGACCACCACAATTTGCCACTGTGTCTTCATAGGTATTTAGGTCGGGCAGCCAACTTGGAATCGATTGTCCTGCCGGTCTCTGAAGTAATGCGTAGAGTCAATTACTCCCTCGGTGTTCCGGCCACCGGCTACGCGCCTCGGAAGGAGGCAGCCTTTACAGGGCAGAACTCCCCCCGGTGTTTTCTCCTTGTGCTGTGACTTCGTTTCTCACTCTCTACAACACAATTCTCTTCGTGTCCTTTCTTAGGATGCTGCCACACGTGGGGCAGGCGCAGCTCAGTGTCTTTCTGTCTCGTGCTAAGCCTCTGCCAGGATCCCACCCCTGACAGGGACCCTCTGTCTGCAGCTCAGATGTTCCTCCTTTCCCCCTGTCTGCCTGACAGGTGTTGCCTGGGCCGAGCCCAGTCAGCTTCTTACTGACTAGATGTTACCTGGGCGAAGCCCAGTCTGCTTCTTCCTAACTTCCTATCCAACCCACCAGTTTTACCCTTCTATGAGGAGTGCCCTACTAGATAGGAGCATAGCTCCCCCTGGCGGTCTGGAGTGTGAAGTGTGTTGTGATGCTGTGATACCTGGAAAGATGAGCTCCTTTATTACCTTCAGACGTAATATCACTCCCCCTGGTGGAAGAATAATATTACTGCAGCAACCAGGACTCTGGGGCGCTGCATACATATATATGTATACACATACACATATATTGCGACAGGGTCACTGGTGTGGTACATGAGGGGAGATATGTGTCGCAAAGATTGCTTTCCTGTGTGATGTGAAAGCCGTAAGCGTTTTCTCCAGCATGATATGTGCTGAGAACAATCTAGTTGCTATATGGGCATGGCTTTTATGGTGGGTAGGTCAGAGATGGGTGGGACGCCTACCCACCATATCTCCACCTCCAGGATGTGGCTGCAGGGGAGTTAAATATCCAGCCAGTTTTTTCTCTGTCTATGTGTATGGAGGAAAGCAAGCCTCAGGATTGCTAGCTGCTGCGAGAGCTGCTGTGTGTTATCCCAGAGGACCTGGGCAGGAGGGTGTATGAACTGTTTATTTTCACTTGAGCCAGACTGTTTTTCTATCACCGTTTTGTTTTTTTGTTTATAAGGCAATAAACCACCGAGAGACTTTAACCACCCGTGTGCCTGAGTCTATCTCAAGGAGCAGCCAAGCCTGTCAACCCCTCACAATATGTATACACATATATATGTATACACACACAGGAGAGAAAAAAGTATATGATACATTTCCGATTTTGCAAGTTTTTCCACCTAAAAAGAATGTAATTTTTATCGTAGGTAAACCTCACCTGTGAGAGAAAGAATCTAAAAATGAAAAACCAGAAAATCACATTGTATGATTTTTACATAATTAATTTGCATTTTATTACAAGAGAAAAACAGGACTTAATATTTTTATAGAAACCTTTGTTTGCAATTACAGAGGTCAGATGTTTCCTGTGGTTCTCGGCCAAGTTTGCAGACACTGCAGCTGGGATTGTGACACACTCCTCCATTCAGATCTTCTCCAGATCTTTCAGGTTTCGGGGCTGTTGCTGGGCAACATTGAGTTTCAGCTCCCTCCAAAGATTTTCTATTGGGTTCAGGTCTGGTGACTGGCTAGGCCTCTCCATTACCTTGAAATGCTTCTCCTTCTCCTTAGTTGCCCTGGCTGTGTGTTTTGGGTCATTAATATGCTGGAAGACCCAACCACAACCCATACTCAATGCTCACATAGAGGGAAGGAGGTTGTTGGCCAAAATCTCCCTTTATGTGACCCCATCCATCATCCCTTCAATACAGTGCAGTCTGTTGTGAATTCCGTTCTCGGGCTCCCTCCTGTGGTCATGAGTGGTACTTTGTGAGTTCTGTTCTTGGGCTCCCTCTGGTGGCTTTGAGTGTTACGGCTGGGCTGTAGCTGGACTCCAGCTGCCTCGTTTCCTGCTGGGCTTGCTGCCTATTTAACTCCACCTGGACCTTTACTTGTTGCCTGCTGTCGTTGTATTCAGTACTGGTTCAGATCTCTCTGGGACTTCCTTTGTGACCTGTCTCCTCGTGGAGAAGCTATGTTCATGCTAGTCTATTTTTGCTCATTGCTATTTGAAAATGTTTCTCAGTATATGATGAGTTCAGTCCAGCTTGCTTATATGCTATTTGATTGCTAGCTGGAAGCTCTGGGGTGCGGAGTTGCACCCCTCACATCGTGAGTCGGTGTGGGGGTCTTTTTGTATTCTCTGCGTGGATAATTTTTGTAGTATTTTATACTGACCGCACAGATTCCTTGCTATCCTCTTACCATTTAGTTAGTAGCGGGCCTCATTTGCTAAAACCTATTTTCATTTCTATGTTTGTGTTTTCCTCTTAACTCACCGTCATTATTTGTGGGGGCTGCTCTCACTTTGGGGAAAATTTCTCTGAGGCAAGTGAGGCTTTGTTTCTCTCTAGGGGTAGCTAGTTTCTCAGGCTGTGCAGAGGCGTCTAGGCCGAGTTAGGAACGCTCCACGGCTGCCTATAGTGTGTGTTGATAGGATCAGGATTGCGGTCAGTAAAGTTCCCACAACCCCAGAGCTTGTCCTATGTTTTGGTTTACCTATCAGGTCAGTTCATGTGTTCTTACCACCAGAACCATAACAGTACAGCAGGCCTGTAAAGTGTTAATGCATCGCAAAAGAGGGATAAGAGAAGCTCTGAGTTGTTGTTTTTTTTGACAAGCTGCAGTGTGTTTAGCCTCTCTCCTCCCCTTAATCTCTGGGTGGTTCAGAACTCAGATGCAGATATGGACATTCAAGGTCTGTCCTCTTGTGTGGATCAGCTCGCTACAAGGATACAAAGCATTCAGGATTATGTAATTCACAGTCCTATGTCAGAACCTAAAATACCAATTCCTGAACTGTTCTCTGGAGATAGGTCTAGGTTTTTGAATTTCAAAAATAATTGCAAATTGTTTCTTTCTCTGAGACCTCGTTAATCTGGTGACCCTGCTCAGCAAGTTAAAATTATTATTTCTTTGTTACGTGGTGACCCTCAAGATTGGGCATTCTCCCTGGCGCCAGGAGATCCTGCATTGCTTAATGTGGATGCGTTTTTTCTGGCGCTTGGATTGCTTTATGAGGAACCTAATCTAGTGGACCAGGCAGAAAAGATTTTGCTGGCTCTCTCTCAGGGTCAGGATGAAGCAGAGGTTTACTGTCAGAAGTTTAGGAAGTGGTCTGTGCTCACTCAGTGGAATGAGTGTGCCCTGGCAGCGATTTTCAGAAAGGGTCTTTCTGAAGCCCTTAAGGATGTTATGGTGGGGTTCCCCACGCCTGCGGGTCTGAATGAGTCAATGTCTTTGGCCATTCAGATTGATCGGCGTTTGCGGGAGCGCAAACCTGTGCACCATCTGGCGGTGTTTTCTGATCAGAAGCCTGAGTCTATGCAATGTGACAGGATTCTGACCAGAATTGAACGGCAAAATCACAGACGTCAGAATGGGTTGTGCTTTTACTGTGGTGACTCCACTCATGTTATCTCTGACTGTTCTAAGCGCACAAAAAGGTTCGCTAAGTATGTCACCATTGGTACTGTACAGCCTAAATTCATTTTGTCTGTTACTTTGATTTGCTCTCTGTCATCCTACTCTGTTATGGCTTTTGTGGATTCAGGCGCTGCCCTGAATTTGATGGATTTGTCATTTGCCAGGCGCTGTGGTTTTATCTTGGAGCCATTGCAATTCCCTATTCCACTAAAAATGATGCTATGCCATTGGCCAAGAATAAGCCTCAGTACTGGACTCAAGTGACTATGTGCATGACTCCTGCACATCAGGAGGTTATTCGCTTTCTGGTGTTACATAATTTGCATGATGTTGTCGTGTTGGGTCTGCCATGGCTGCAGGTTCATAATCCAGTCCTGGATTGGAAAGCAATGTCTGTGTCAAGTTGGGGTTGTCAAGGGGTACATGGCGATGTTCCTTTGGTGTCAATTGCTTCTTCTACTCCTTCTGAAGTCCCTGAATTTTTGTCGGATTACCAGGATGTATTTGATGAGCCCAAATCCAGTGCCCTACCTCCTCATAGGGATTGTGATTGTGCTATAAATTTGATTCCTGGTAGTAAGTTCCCTAAGGGTCGACTTTTTAATTTATCTGTACCAGAACATACCGCTATGCGGACTTATATAAAGGAGTCTTTGGAGAAAGGGCATATTCGTCCGTCCTCGTCACCTTTGGGTGCAGGGTTCTTTTTTGTGGCCAAGAAGGATGGTTCTCTGAGACCCTGTATAGATTATCGCCTTCTAAATAAAATCACGGTCAAATTCCAGTACCCTTTGCCTCTGCTGTCCGATCTGTTTGCTCGGATTAGGGGGGCTAGTTGGTTCACCAAGATAGATCTTCGAGGAGCTTATAATCTTGTGCGTATAAAGCAGGGCGATGAATGGAAAACAGCATTTAATACGCCCGAAGGTCATTTTGAGTACTTGGTGATGCCTTTTGGGCTTTCTAATGCCCCTTCCGTGTTTCAGTCCTTCATGCACGACATCTTCCGAGAGTATCTGGATAGATTTATGATTGTGTACCTGGATGATATTTTGGTCTTTTCTGATGATTGGGAGTCTCATGTGAAGCAGGTCAGGATGGTGTTTCAGGTCCTGCATGCCAATGCCTTGTTTGTGAAGGGCTCTAAATGTCTCTTTGGAGTCCAGAAGGTTTCCTTTTTGGGCTTCATTTTTTCCCCTTCTACTATCGAGATGGATCCAGTTAAAGTCCAGGCCATCTATGACTGGACTCAACCTACATCGGTGAAGAGTCTTCAGAAGTTCTTGGGCTTTGCTAATTTTTACCGTCGCTTCATCACTAATTTTTCTAGTGTGGTTAAACCTTTGACGGATTTGACTAGAAAGGGTGCTGATGTGACGAATTGGTCTTCTGCGGCCGTTGAGGCCTTTCAGGAGCTGAAACGTCGTTTTTTTTCGGCTCCTGTCTTGCGTCAGCCTGATGTCTCTCTTCCCTTTCAGGTCGAGGTTGATGCTTCTGAGATTGGAGCAGAGAAGCTCTGATGGCTCGGTGATGAGACCATGTGCTTTCTTTTCTAGAAAGTTTTCGCCTGCCGAGCGGAATTATGATGTTGGTAATCGGGAGTTGTTGGCAATGACGTGGGCATTCGAGGAGTGGCGACATTGGCTTGAGGGAGCCAAGCATCGCGTGGTGGTCTTGACGGATCACAAGAATTTGATTTATCTCGAGTCTGCCAAGCGGTTAAATCCTAGACAAGCTCGTTGGTCGCTGTTTTTCTCCCGTTTTGATTTTGTGGTTTCGTACCTTCCGGGCTCAAAGAATGTGAAGGCTGATGCCCTTTCTAGGAGTTTTGTGCCTGACTCTCCGGGAGTTTCTGAGCCGGCTGGTATCCTCAGAGAGGGGGTGATTTTGTCTGCCATCTCCCCTGATTTGCGGCGGGTGCTGCAGGAATTTCAGGCCGATAGACCTGACCGTTGTCCACCGGAGAGACTGTTTGTCCCGGATAGATGGACCAGTAGAGTTATTTCCGAGGTTCATTCTTCGGTGTTGGCGGGTCATCCTGGGATTTTTGGTACCAGGGATCTGGTGGCCAGATCCTTTTGGTGGCCTTCCTTGTCGCGGGATGTGCGTTCCTTTGTGCAGTCCTGTGGGATTTGTGCTCGGGCCAAGCCTTGCTGTTCTCGTGCCAGTGGATTGCTTTTGCCTTTGCCTGTCCCGAAGAGGCCTTGGACACATATTTCCATGGATTTTATTTCGGATCTTCCAGTCTCTCAGAGGATGTCTGTCATCTGGGTGGTTTGTGATCGTTTTTCTAAAATGGTCCATTTGGTGCCCTTGACTAAGTTGCCCTCCTCCTCTGATTTGGTTTCGCTGTTTTTTCAGAATGTGGTTCGTTTGCATGGTATTCCGGAGAACATTGTGTCTGACAGAGGATCCCAGTTTGTGTCCAGATTTTGGCGGTCCTTTTGTGCTAAGATGGGCATTGATTTGTCTTTTTCTTCGGCCTTCCATCCTCAGACAAATGGCCAAACTGAACGAACTAATCAGACCTTGGAAGCTTATCTGAGATGTTTTGTTCCGGCTAATCAGGATGATTGGGTGACTTTTTTGCCATTGGCTGAGTTCGCCCTCAATAATCGGGCTAGTTCTGCTACTTTGGTTTCGCCTTTTTTTTGTAATTCTGGTTTTCATCCTCGTTTTTCCTCAGGTCAGGTTGAGCCTTCTGACTGTCCTGGGGTGGATTCTGTGGTGGATAGGTTGCAGCAGATTTGGAACCACGTAGTGGACAATTTGACGTTGTCACAGGAAAAGGCTCAGCGCTTTGCTAATCGCCGTCGCTGTGTGGGTCCCCGACTTCATGTGGGTGATTTGGTATGGTTGTCATCTCGTTACGTTCCTATGAAGGTTTCCTCTCCTAAGTTTAAACCTCGTTTCATCGGTCCTTATAAGATTTCAGAAATCCTCAATCCTGTGTCATTTCGTTTGGACCTCCCAGCATCTTTTGCCATTCATAATGTGTTCCATAGGTCATTGTTGCGGAGGTATGTGGTGCCTGTGGTTCCTTCTGTTGATCCTCCTGCTCCGGTGTTGGTCGAGGGAGAATTGGAGTATGTGGTGGAGAAGATCTTGGATTCTCGTATTTCGAGACGGAAGCTTCAGTACTTGGTTAAATGGAAGGGCTATGGTCAGGAGGATAATTCCTGGGTTGTTGCCTCTGATGTCCATGCTGCCGATTTGGTTCGTGCCTTTCATTTGGCTCGTCCTGATCGGCCTGGGGGCTCTGGTGAGGGTTCGGTGACCCCTCCTCAAGGGGGGGGTACTGTTGTGAATTCCTTTCTCGGGCTCCCTCCTGTGGTCATGAGTGGTACTTTGTGAGTTCTGTTCTTGGGCTCCCTCTGGTGGCTTTGAGCGTTACGGCTGGGCTGTAGCTGGACTCCAGCTGCCTCGTTTCCTGCTGGGCTTGCTGCCTATTTAACTCCACCTGGACCTTTACTTGTTGCCTGCTGTCGTTGTATTCAGTACTGGTTCAGATCTCTCTGGGACTTCCCTTGTGACCTGTCTCCTCGTGGAGAAGCTAAGTTCATGCTAGTCTATTTTTGCTCATTGCTATTTGAAAATGTTTCTCAGTATATGATGAGTTCAGTCCAGCTTGCTTATATGCTATTTGATTGCTAGCTGGAAGCTCTGGGGTGCGGAGTTGCACCCCTCACATCGTGAGTCGGTGTGGGGGTCTTTTTGTATTCTCTGCGTGGATAATTTTTGTAGTATTTTATATTGACCGCACAGATTCCTTGCTATCCTATTACTATTTAGTTAGTAGCGGGCCTCATTTGCTAAAACCTATTTTCATTTCTATGTTTGTGTTTTCCTCTTAACTCACCGTCATTATTTGTGGGGGCTGCTCTCACTTTGGGGAAAATTTCTCTGAGGCAAGTGAGGCTTTGTTTCTCTCTAGGGGTAGCTAGTTTCTCAGGCTGTGCAGAGGCGTCTAGGCCGAGTTAGGAACGCTCCACGGCTGCCTATAGTGTGTGTTGATAGGATCAGGATTGCGGTCAGTAAAGTTCCCACATCCCCAGAGCTTGTCCTATGTTTTAGTTTACCTATCAGGTCAGTTCATGTGTTCTTACCACCAGAAACATAACAGCAGTCATCCTGTCCCCTTTACAGAAAAGCACCCCGAAAGTATGATGTTTCCTCCAACATGCTTCACGATTAGTACAGTGTTCTTGGGGTTACACTCATCCTTCTTCTTTCTCCAAACACGGTGAGTGGAGTTCATACCAAAAAGTTCTGTTTTGGTCTGATCTGACCACATGACCTTCTCCCATGCCTCTTCAGGATCATCCAGATGGTCATTGGTGAACTTCAAATGGGCCTGGACATGTGCTGGCATGATCAGGGGGATCTTGCGTGCCCTGCAAGATTTTAATCCATGATGGCATAGTGTTTTACTAACGGTAATATCTGACACTATGGTCCCAGCTCTCTTCAGGTCATTGACCAAGTCCTCCCATGTAGCTTCTGGGCTGATTCCTGACCTTTCTCAGAATCTTCCTTAACCCGACAGACAAGATCTTGCATGGAGCCCCATAACAAATTAGATTATCAGTCATCTTGAGTGTCTTCCATTTTCTAATAATTGCACCAACAGTTGTTGCCTTCTCACCAAGCTTGCCTACTGTACTGTAGCCCATCCAAGGCTTGTGCAGGTCTACAATTTTGTCCCTGGTGTCCTTAGGATACCGTCTCACATAACGATTTACCAACGATCATGACCAGCGATACGACCTGGCCGTGATCGTTGGTAAGTGTGTTATGGTTCTCAATGGCAAGAGAACATAGCCCAGCAAACATAAGTACTAGCTCTTGGAAGGATGGAAACTAAACTGACCATGAACTAAACCTGCCGCACAACTAACAGTAGCCGGGTAGCGTTGCCTACGTTTTTTATCCCTAGACGCCCAGCGCCGGCCGGAGGACTAACTAATCCTGGCAGAGGAAAATATAGTCCTGGCTCACCTCTAGAGAAATTTCCCCGATAGGCAGACAGAGGCCCCCACATATATTGGCGGTGATTTTAGATGAAATGACAAACGTAGTATGAAAATAGGTTTAGCAAAATTGAGGTCCGCTTACTAGATAGCAGGAAGACAGAAAGGGCACTTTCATGGTCAGCTGAAAACCCTATCAAAATACCATCCTGAAATTACTTTAAGACTCTAGTATTAACTCATAACATCAGAGTGGCAATTTCAGATCACAAGAGCTTTCCAGACACAGAAACGAAACTACAGCTGTGAACTGGAACAAAATGCAAAAACAAACGAGGACTAAAGTCCAACTTAGCTGGGAGTTGTCTAGCAGCAGGAACATGCACAGAAAGGCTTCTGATTACAATGTTGACCGGCATGGAAGTGACAGAGGAGCAAGGTTAAATAGCGACTCCCACATCCTGATGGAAACAGGTGAACAGAGGGGATGATGCACACCAGTTCAATTCCACCAGTGGCCACCGGGGGAGCCCAAAATCCAATTTCACAACAGTACCCCCCCCTCAAGGAGGGGGCACCGAACCCTCACCAGAACCACCAGGGTGATCAGGATGAGCCCTATGAAAGGCACGGACCAGATCGGAGGCATGAACATCAGAGGCAGTCACCCAAGAATTATCCTCCTGACCGTATCCCTTCCATTTGACCAGATACTGGAGTTTCCGTCTGGAAACACGGGAGTCCAAGATTTTTTCCACAACGTACTCCAACTCGCCCTCAACCAACACCGGAGCAGGAGGCTCAACGGAAGGCACAACCGGTACCTCATACCTGCGCAACAATGACCGATGAAAAACATTATGAATAGAAAAAGATGCAGGGAGGTCCAAACGGAAGGACACAGGGTTAAGAATCTCCAATATCTTGTACGGGCCGATGAACCGAGGCTTAAACTTAGGAGAAGAAACCCTCATAGGGACAAAACGAGAAGACAACCACACCAAGTCCCCAACACAAAGCCGAGGACCAACCCGACGCCGGCGGTTGGCAAAAAGCTGAGTCTTCTCCTGGGACAACTTCAAATTGTCCACTACCTGCCCCCAAATCTGATGCAACCTCTCCACCACAGCATCCACTCCAGGACAATCCGAAGATTCCACCTGACCAGAAGAAAATCGAGGATGAAACCCCGAATTACAGAAAAAAGGAGACACCAAGGTGGCAGAGCTGGCCCGATTATTGAGGGCAAACTCCGCTAAAGGCAAAAAAGCAACCCAATCATCCTGATCTGCAGACACAAAACACCTCAAATATGTCTCCAAGGTCTGATTCGTCCGCTCGGTCTGGCCATTAGTCTGAGGATGGAAAGCAGACGAGAAAGACAAATCTATGCCCATCCTAGCACAGAATGCTCGCCAAAATCTAGACACGAATTGGGTTCCTCTGTCAGAAACGATATTCTCCGGAATACCATGCAAACGGACCACATTTTGAAAAAACAGAGGAACCAACTCGGAAGAAGAAGGCAACTTAGGCAGGGGAACCAAATGGACCATCTTAGAGAAACGGTCACACACCACCCAGATGACAGACATCTTCTGAGAAACAGGAAGATCCGAAATAAAATCCATAGAGATGTGCGTCCAGGGCCTCTTCGGGATAGGCAAGGGCAACAACAATCCACTAGCCCGAGAACAACAAGGCTTGGCCCGAGCACAAACGTCACAAGACTGCACAAAGCCTCGCACATCTCGAGACAGGGAAGGCCACCAGAAGGACCTTGCCACCAAATCCCTGGTACCAAAGATTCCAGGATGACCTGTCAACGCAGAAGAATGAACCTCAGAAATGACTTTACTGGTCCAATCATCAGGAACAAACAGTCTACCAGGTGGGCAACGATCAGGTCTATCCGCCTGAAACTCCTGCAAGGCCCGCCGCAGGTCTGGAGAAACGGCAGACAATATCACTCCATCCTTAAGGATACCTGTAGGTTCAGAGTTACCAGGGGAGTCAGGCTCAAAACTCCTAGAAAGGGCATCCGCCTTAACATTCTTAGAACCCGGCAGGTAGGACACCACAAAATTAAACCGAGAGAAAAACAACGACCAGCGCGCCTGTCTAGGATTCAGGCGTCTGGCGGACTCAAGATAAATTAGATTTTTGTGGTCAGTCAATACCACCACCTGATGTCTAGCCCCCTCAAGCCAATGACGCCACTCCTCAAAAGACCACTTCATGGCCAAAAGCTCCCGATTCCCAACATCATAATTCCGCTCGGCGGGCGAAAATTTACGCGAGAAAAAGGCACAAGGTCTCATCACGGAACAATCGGAACTTCTCTGCGACAAAACTGCCCCAGCTCCGATTTCAGAAGCGTCGACCTCAACCTGAAAAGGAAGAGCAACATCAGGCTGACGCAACACAGGTACGTCCCCATGCGTCCCCTTACATCCCCAGCTTAACACAGACATAGCTTTCCAGTCAAGGACTGGGTTATGAGATTGCAGCCATGGCAATCCAAGCACCAACACATCATGTAGGTTATACAGCACAAGAAAGCGAATAATCTCCTGATGATCCGGATTAATCCGCATAGTTACTTGTGTCCAGTATTGTGGTTTATTACTAGCCAATGGGGTGGAGTCAATCCCCTTCAGGGGTATAGGAGTTTCAAGAGGCTCCAAATCATACCCACAGCGTTTGGCAAAGGACCAATCCATAAGACTCAAAGCGGCGCCAGAGTCGACATAGGCATCCGCGGTAATAGATGATAAAGAACAAATCAGGGTCACAGATAGAATAAACTTAGACTGTAAAGTGCCAATTGAAACAGACTTATCAAGCTTCTTAGTACGCTTAGAGCATGCTGATATAACATGAGTTGAATCACCGCAATAGAAGCACAACCCATTTTTTCGTCTTAAATTCTGCCGTTCACTTCTGGACAGAATTCTATCACATTGCATATTCTCTGGCGTCTTCTCAGTAGACACCGCCAAATGGTGCACAGGTTTGCGCTCCCGCAGACGCCTATCGATCTGGATAGCCATTGTCATGGACTCATTCAGACCCGCAGGCACAGGGAACCCCACCATAACATCCTTAATGGCATCAGAGAGACCCTCTCTGAAATTCGCCGCCAGGGCGCACTCATTCCACTGAGTAAGCACAGCCCATTTACGGAATTTCTGGCAGTATATTTCAGCTTCGTCTTGCCCCTGAGATAGGGACATCAAGGCCTTTTCCGCCTGAAGCTCTAACTGAGGTTCCTCATAAAGCAACCCCAAGGCCAGAAAAAACGCATCCACATTGAGCAACGCAGGATCCCCTGGAGCCAATGCAAAAGCCCAATCCTGAGGGTCGCCCCGGAGCAAGGAAATCACAATCCTGACCTGCTGAGCAGGATCTCCAGCAGAGCGAGATTTCAGGGACAAAAACAACTTGCAATTATTTTTGAAATTTTGAAAGCAAGATCTATTCCCCGAGAAAAATTCAGGCAAAGGAATTCTAGGTTCAGATATAGGAACATGAACAACAAAATCTTGTAAATTTTGAACTTTCGTGGTGAGATTATTCAAACCTGCAGCTAAACTCTGAATATCCATTTTAAACAGGTGAACACAGAGCCATTCCAGGATTAGAAGGAGAGAGAGAGAGAGAAAGGCTGCAATATAGGCAGACTTGCAAGAGATTCAATTACAAGCACACTCAGAACTGAAGGGAAGGGAAAAAAAAAAAAAATCTTCAGCAGACTTCTCTTTTCTCTCCTTTCTCTGTCAATTAATTTAACCCTTTAAGGCCGGTCAAACTGTTATGGTTCTCAATGGCAAGAGAACATAGCCCAGCAAACATAAGTACTAGCTCTTGGAAGGATGGAAACTAAACTGACCATGAACTAAACCTGCCGCACAACTAACAGTAGCCGGGTAGCGTTGCCTACGTTTTTTATCCCTAGACGCCCAGCGCCGGCCGGAGGACTAACTAATCCTGGCAGAGGAAAATATAGTCCTGGCTCACCTCTAGAGAAATTTCCCCGATAGGCAGACAGAGGCCCCCACATATATTGGCGGTGATTTTAGATGAAATGACAAACGTAGTATGAAAATAGGTTTAGCAAAATTGAGGTCCGCTTACTAGATAGCAGGAAGACAGAAAGGGCACTTTCATGGTCAGCTGAAAACCCTATCAAAATACCATCCTGAAATTACTTTAAGACTCTAGTATTAACTCATAACATCAGAGTGGCAATTTCAGATCACAAGAGCTTTCCAGACACAGAAACGAAACTACAGCTGTGAACTGGAACAAAATGCAAAAACAAACGAGGACTAAAGTCCAACTTAGCTGGGAGTTGTCTAGCAGCAGGAACATGCACAGAAAGGCTTCTGATTACAATGTTGACCGGCATGGAAGTGACAGAGGAGCAAGGTTAAATAGCGACTCCCACATCCTGATGGAAACAGGTGAACAGAGGGGATGATGCACACCAGTTCAATTCCACCAGTGGCCACCGGGGGAGCCCAAAATCCAATTTCACAACATAAGTGGTTGTGTGGTCGCTGGGGAGCTGTCACACAGTCAGCTCTCCAGCGACCAACGATGCCGAAGGCCCCGGGTAACCAGGGTAAACATCGGGTTACTAAGCGCAGGGCCGCGCTTAGTAACCCGATGTTTACCGTGGTTACCAGCGTAAAAGTAAAAAAAAACAAACACTACATACTCACATTCCGGTGTCTGTCCCTCGGCGTTCTGCTTCTCTCCACTGTGTCTGTGCCAGCCGGAAAGCACAGCGGTGACGTCACCGCTGTGCTCGCTTTCCGGCCGGCCGGCGCTCACAGTGCAGAGAAGCAGAACGCCGGGGGACAGACACTGGAATGTGAGTATGTAGTGTTTGCTTTTTTTTACTTTTACGCTGGTAACCAGGGTAAACATCGGGTTACTAAGCGCGGCCCTGCGCTTAGTAACCCGATGTTTACCCTGGTTACAAGCAAACGCATCGCTGGATCGCTGTCCACACAACGATCCAGCGATGACAGCGGGAGATCCAGCGACGAAAGAAAGTTCCAAACGAGCTGCTACGACATACGATTCTCAGCAGGGTCCCTGATCGCTGCTGCGTGTCAGACACAGCGATATCGTATGGATATCGCTGAAACGTCACGGATCGTACTGTCGTAGCGACAAAAGTGCCACTGTGTGACGGTACCCTTAGACAGCTCTTTGGTCTTGGCCATGGTGGAAAGGCTGGAGTGTGATTGATTGATTGATTGATTGATTGATTGTGTGGACAGGTGTCTTTTATACAGGTAACTAGTTCAAACAAGTGCAGTTAATCCAGGTAATGAGTGCACAGTAGGTGGGCTTCTTAAGAAAAACTAGCAGGTCTGTGAGAGCCAGAATATTTGCTGGTAAGTAGGTGATCAAATACTTATTTCATGCAATAAAATGCAATGCAATCGACATTGCATCAAATACTTATTCTCCTCACTTTATATTACTCAACACTATTCAAATAAGGTGATTGGTGTTTTCAGGAGTAAATAATGTGATAGTGCAATCCACCACTATTACACCTCAGCAACAGATGCGGACCTCTGCAAATGAAACAGGCCCTCTGCAAGAACTGTACAGCACACAGTCTTAAATAAAGTGCCTCGTGGAACTTCTGCTTCCCAGTGATGGCTAAATGTTGTGAAATTGGATTCTGGGCTCCCCCGGTGGCCACTTGTGGAATTGAACTTGTGTGCATCATCCCCTCTGTTCACCTGCTCCTATCAGGATGTGGGAGTCGCTATATAACCTTGCTCCTCTGTCAGTTTCTTGCCGGTCAACAATGTAATCAGAAGCCTTCTGTGCTTGTTCCTGCTACTAGACAACTCCCAGCTAAGTTGGACTTTTGTCCTTGTGTGTTTTTGCATTTTGTTCCTGTTCACAGCTGCTGTTTCGTTACTGTGTCTGGAAAGCTCTTGTGATCGGAAATTGCCACTCTGGTGTTATGAGTTAATGCTAGAGTCTTAAAGGAATTTCTGGATGGTGTTTTGATAGGGTTTTCTGCTGACCATGAAAGTGTCCTTTCTGTCTTCCTGCTATCTAGAAAGCGGACCTCGATTTTGCTAAACCTATTTTCATACTACGTTTGTCATTTCATCTAAAATCACCGCCAATATATGTGGGGGCCTCTGTCTGCCTTTTGGGAAAATTTCTCTAGAGGTGAGCCAGGACTGTCTTTTCCTCTGCTAGGATTAGGTAGTTCTCCGGCTGGCGCTGGGCATCTAGGGTTAAAAAACGTAGGCATGCTACCCGGCCACTTCTAGTTGTGCGGCAGGTTTAGTTCATGGTCAGTATAGTTTCCATCTTCCAAGAGCTAGTTCTCATATAAGCTGGGCTATGTTCTCTCGCCATTGAGAATCATGACAGCTAAATATCCTCATTGCAAGAATGTTAGCTTGTTTAAGTAATAAGTGTGCTGGAGGCTTGTTTGCCGACGAACACTTGAGAGAGATTATGCTCTTGCCAAATTTTTAACTGCAAGTAGTTCTTGGTCAGGGCTGAGTCTCAGCCTTTTGCTAATAAATAGTAGTTTTCTACCCTATGACAGCAAGCAGAGATACTGAAAATGCTGAGAAACAAACACAAGAGGCAATTACACAGTTTCAGAATTTTTTTATTTTACAAATAGACAACTCAAAAGGCACAGGGAAATCTTAAAAGGGGGTCATTTAGGGGGTTAACCCTTAATTAGCCAGGTTGCAAAGTGATGCAGGCGAAAATAGAAGTAGCTACTTGGGAATTTTAATTTCCTGCAGTCCCAGACTTGGAGTTAGACTGGATTACAGGGATTATCCGTCTTTCAACCTTAACCCCTGTTATGAGGTTGTGTCATTATCAGAGGGAATCTCCAGGACACAGGAAGGTTTCCAATAGTATGAAGCTGACGAGCAGGAAAGTGTAGCCATCCGGCAGTCAGATGGGCATTTCCTTTGTGCTGGCCTATATGGGT
The DNA here is from genome assembly GCF_051348905.1 of Ranitomeya variabilis. Taxonomy (NCBI): domain Eukaryota; kingdom Metazoa; phylum Chordata; class Amphibia; order Anura; family Dendrobatidae; genus Ranitomeya; species Ranitomeya variabilis. The sequence continues at coordinate 246,681,718 of NC_135233.1, read as the reverse complement.
CGTATATGGTCGTAGAATGTGAATGCAACATATTTCTTATAGGATGCACTGATCATCTCGCCCAGAGAGGATGGGGTGATCGCAGTGATCTATATCGATCTGCAGTGGAGAAACGCCAGGTATTAATGACTATTTGTCAGCCCTATGACCCCCTCCTCCATTTATTCGCCTTTATACTTGTATGGAGAGAGGTGAGCAACACGACATTAGATGCCTCTATATATCATGGCCGTTTGAAGCTTGGATACAGCGGCACAATATGGATGTGACTTCAGGTCAGATCTACAACTGGTAAATGGGAATTATTTCATGGGCAAGGACCGATGTGCGCTGGAGGTCGAATGCTTTCAAAAATTCATTTGAAACCAGGATCGTTATGATATCTAGACTTTCCACCATAGGTGCTGCATTTGTAATATGCATACGCATCCCCCCCAAAAATAAAAAAATAAATAAGTGAAAAATAAATAAATAAATCGCATTGTAGCCCTCTATTGCTGGCTGCTATATAGACCCTTTAAATCCATATAAATGCCACCATGTACTGATGGGAAAGGAGGAGACATTGCACCCACTGAATGGCACGTCTGATTTCGATTTGCAGGTTATATAACTGTGCCTCAAAACACACAGTGAAAAAGGGTGACTCTCGGCCGTCACAATGTCCTGTTAAAAAAAAAAAGGTGCCTTTATATAGGCAGAAATTACTAGCTTACTTGTAGGGCATATTCGATGATGCTAAAATAAATGTTAAGAGGTATATCATTCATGTCAACCATCCCAAAATGTCCAGAAACAAGGAGAGACCTCAGAGACTTTTGGAGGAGCTGGCAAATCTCCCAGAAGCAAAAGAAACCCACCAAAATCTCTCAGAAACTTTTGGAAGTTTTTCTTATGGGAGTCCTGGCATTCACATTCAGGGTTTGGAAAACTGGCCATAGAGGAGGCACAGATGAGGCATTGAGAAGCAGTCGACTGTAAAGGTGCCATTGGCGCAGACATTTTCTCAGGAGCCTCCATGATGGCCAACTCTAAAAGTTGACAAGTATAGAGCCCTTGATTAACCCCTTAATGACCAGAGCTTTTTTCGGTTTTGCTTTTTCGTTTTTCGCTCCCCTCCTTCCCACAGCCATAACTTTTTTTTTTTTCCATCAATATGGCCATGTGAGGGCTTATTTTTTGAAGGAAGGGTTATACTTTTGAACGACATCATTGGTTTTACCATGCCATGTGCTAGAAAACGGGAAAAAAATTCCAAGTGCGGTAAAATTGCAAAAAAAAAAAAAAATGCAATCCCACACTTGTTTTTTGTTTGGCTTTTTTGCTAGGTTCACTAAATACTAAAACTGTCCGGCCATTATGATTTTCCAGATCATTACGAGTTCATAGATATCAAACATGTCTAGGTGATTTTTTATCTAAGTGGTGAAAAAAACAAACACACTTTGCTAAAAAAATAAATAAATTAATAAGACATGGCACAAATTTCTGATACCCGTAGCGTCTCCATTTTTCGTGATCTCAGGATGGGTGAGGGCTTATTTTTTGCATGCCGAGCTGACGTTTTTAATGATACCATTTTGGTGCAGATATGTTCTTTTTTTCGCCCGTTATTACATTTTAATGCAATGTTGCAGTGACCAAAAAAATGTAATTCTGGCGTTTTGAATTTTTTTCTTGCTACACCATTTAGCGATCAGGTTAAGGGAACGTGTCACCCCCCAGGGCCTACTAAGGTAAAAGAGCCACTTTCTGCAGCACTAAGGCTGCATTCTTTGAAAGTGGCTCTTATGTTTTTGATCCCTATTAACGCTGAAATATTCACACTTGCACATTGAACAAGTCTATAGGAACATGTTCACACTACCAAGAAACTTGAAGACACAAAAGAGCACAATGAGGTCAAAAATACTCTGTTGTAGCCCATGTGTTTCTGGTTCTATAATTGTTCTCTTGTTTCTACAAGACTGGGGAGTCCACCACTCCTTTGTGGGTCATTTGCACTAAAGCTGTTCCATCTAGCAGGTCCACATGGATATTCCCTCTCTGAACCCTGCTTATACAGGTACTATACAGATGATCAGGTTTTTAAATACGTCAGATAGAGATTATATACATTAGTTAGGACTGCTCTATTATGGGTATACCTTGACGATTGGTGGAGCAGCTTAGTATACATTTTTTTGCAAAAAAAGTATCAACTAAATACCCTGTTTTTTTCCATTTTTTGACAAGCACTTGCTCATTACTGTGATTTTTTTACAACAGAGTATTTTTGACCTCATTGTGCTCTTTTGTGTCTTTCTTATTTACTATATATACTGTATATACTTATCTATGCTATATCCACTATAATGCCCCCCATCTAGTGGCCAGAAATGGGCACTGCACCTTCCCTATACTGAAACAATTTACACTTATCACATATACTATAATGTACACAGTACTAGATGATGAGACGCATACAGTATTAATACATCACATTGAACAGGAACATAATTAAAGGGATAGGGGCGCTTATCAGTCCTTGTAACCCCTTACAGCCCAATGAACAAAATTCCAATGTGTGTAAATCAAATTGGTCCACGTTCCAGTCATCACGATCACAATTGGATATTGATGACCCATTAGTAACTTGTATCTGTTTTCATTAAAAGGGGGCTACAAATTGTGTTAGCTCTCCACCTTTGGAAGTCAACATATTACCAGCCTATGATACCCATTGGGTAATAGTTGTCCAATTCACACCTGTCCAGGTCTCTATCCCCACTGTAGTATATATTAGAGGGGGTTGTCCAGTTTACAAAATAAATCCATTTTCCATACTCTGTTAGTAAGTTGTTAAGGGTCGCGGTCTTCTTTTGCTTCTTTTCAGGATGCCGGCCAGAGTATCATGATCTGGAAGATCTGTCATATACTATAGAAACCAAGCCACATATATGAATGGGCATTTTGTTACTCTCAATTTCCCCTGTGGAGGTGCTACACAGAAATTGAACACTTGATGCCTGATTTCTCCACAGGTCACAGAAGGATAATAAGGGTCTGTTAACGATAAGATAATAACACCAAGAAAAAAGCATATAAATGGGAGAAATGGGGTACACATCACTCTCTTCTTCTGCATGAGATTGGAGGGGGTAGTGTGGCACACCAACAGACCCAAAGGCCCCTTCAAGTGGATGTGTTACAGCACAGAACTGCAACCGCAAGGGGACACCATTTATTTAGAGGCTTAAAATTAAAGTTTTGTCGTTTTTAAGGTTTAAAGAAAATCTGAGTTCAACCCATAACCCAACACGTTTATCCAAACATGTAGATGATCCTCCATTGACAAGTATAGATCTAATACTTCTACATTGCCTCTTCATTTCCACCTCCGCCTTTAGTACGTGTCTGGTTCTCCTACTGTAGACCATGGAACAATTTCAGAACGTCATCAACAGTCAACAGTGAAGGACAGAAGACATCTTTTTAAAGAGGTTCTGAAGCAGTGTAATATACACCCTAGCTGCTGAAGGAACTCTTTGAGAAGAGAAGGTGGATCTATAAGTCCATCGATCAGTGGGTGGACTCTGACCTCTTGGCTGTATGTGTCCATGAAATTTATTGAGGATTCTTCGTTGGGTTCCACCGGGCAGTATATGAAAACAAAGAAATACAATTTTAATTTGCAGGGTTTATTTTAGAAGTCTACAAGAGGTTTTGGGAGCTTTTCCTCCATAATAACTCCTATACTGCCATCTGTTGGATGGTTTTAGAGCTCTGTCTTGCAAGCAAATCCCTTCTCGAACCTGGCTATAGTGTAAATGCCATGACTGCTGTATCTAAAGAGACGTTAGGCCCGGTTGGCTATAAATTACTTGCAAATACTTAGTCCCCAGAACAAACCTTGGGATTTTAAAACAGGTTCACCAAATTGTCAATTAAGAGAAAATCAATGGCAGGCCATTTATCACCTTGTTAATCCTACCAAAGAGACCGCTTCAAAAATCAATAGCTTTCAGTCACCAGGGACCAATCGAAGAGAGGAACGGGGTCAACATCTGCCGGATCAGGGCAGAGGGAAATTTATAATCTTTTAGAAAATTCTCAGGTTGCCGGATCGTCACATTGAGAGAGTAATAAAGTTATAAGGAAGGAAAAAATCTCCATTAAAAAAAACAAGACTTTGGAGAATTTGTCAATACCAATGTTGTCCGTGTCAGAAATTATGAATATTCCCAATTCTTTCATGCTAGAAGCAATTTATGAGGGTAATAAATATCACTTACCGAAGATTTTTCAGTGGCATCTCTCCAGAAAATCCAAATTTATATTTCACATCTGTTTATCAGTAAGATGGAAGAGCGACACATGGACCTTTTCAATCTCATGGACGCTGCTGTATTACAGATGTATAAGTAATTTGGCACCTATAGGGTCGTATTGTACGTACTTCTCTGAGGCACATATAGGTTTATTCTGTTGGATACATGTGGATTGCGCCACATGGCAGCTCACAGAGTACATATGACTGTGAATGGCACTGTGTAATGCTCAAGTACACCTCTGGGGGCGCTACAGAAAAACTAAAGACTTCCTGCTGTGTTTCTCCACAGATTGTATCAAATCACTGGAATTACCAGAAGCAGGGCACTTTCCAGGTTCTGCCATACAATTTTGGAGCCCAAACCAACAGTAGGGAATTGATTACAGAACATTTCCATCGATTTTACAACTTTAATAAAAAAAACAAACTATAGCTAAAACTGTTTCAATAGCCAGGTAGTCCACCCCTTTTCTGATGCACAGACATAGAAGAGGGCAGGGGTCACTGCTCTACTCATGTGCCAATACCGGAAAAGCTGGTGTGATGCTAGCTACTTTTCACGGTCAAGCCGTGAGTCAGTATAGTCAAGAAGTCCAAGGTCAGAAGCCAGGAGGGTACGTCAAACAGAAGGAAGAGACAAAAGTGTAGTTTGGTAATGTTCCGAAGTCAGAATACCAGGAGGATAGCGGATCAATGCAAAAGGGGTTAAACAGACGGATGGTCAAAATGAGGTCCAAGGTCAGACAACAAAAAATCAAAATAAAGAACTCAAGGCACAAAGGAAACAAATCAAGGTTGGCTGAATTAACGTCTGGCAGAGGTCTTGGAAAAACAGCTCAGTTAAGTAACATGGCAATCACCTGAGAAAATGAACACTTGGAGACAACTGACACCTCCCAGTCTCAGATTGGATAGTTGAGCTGTAAATCAACACACTGACAGCTCAGCACACCCCTGTACCAGTTTGGATTGTTGACCTGTCAGTAACTGCATCCCAGACCCACTGAGGTGTGGAACCACGACAGCTGGTCTGTGTCAGTATCCTTCTCTCATTGCTCTAGTCATGTGCCAATAACGTAAAAGTTGGTCTGTGTCGGCAGCCTTCGCTCACTGCCCTAGTCATGTACAGGTACCAGAAAAGCTGTTCTGTATTGGTTAACTTCTCTCACTGTTCTAGTCATATGGAGATACCAGAAAAGCTGTTCTCTGTCGACAGCCTTCTCTCACTTCTCCAGTCATGTGCCGATACCGGAAAAGCTGTTCTGTATTGGTAGCCTTCTCTCACTGTTCTAATCATGTGGAGATACCAGAAAAGCTGTTCTGTATTGGTGAACTTCTCTCACTGTTCTAGTCATATGGAGATACCAGAAAAGCTTTTCTCTGTCGACAGCCTTCTCTCACTTCTCCAGTCATGTGCCGATACCGGAAAAGCTGTTCTGTATTGGTGAACTTCTCTCATTGTTCTAGTCATGTGGAGATACCAGAAAAGCTGTTCTCTGTCGACAGCCTTCTCTCACTTATCCAGTCATGTGCCGATACCGGAAAAGCTGTTCTCTATTGGTAGCCTTTTCTCACTGTTCTAATCATGTAGAGATACCGGAAAAGCTGTTCTGTATTGGTGAACTTCTCTCACTGTTCTAGTCATGTGGAGAGCAGAAAAGCTGTTCTCTCTCGATAGCCTTCTCTCACTTCTCCAGTCATGTGCCGAAAGGGAAATGTTGTCTTGTGTAGGCAGTCTGCTATTACTGCTCTAGTCATGTGTGGACACCAAAAAAGCTGTTCTGTGTCAGCAACCTTCACTCATGTGCCAACAGCATAAAAGCTATTCTATATCTGCAGAGACCTCAGGACCACAGCTGCTACCATTAGATCTAGTCATGAGCTCTGCTAATGACATCCTCCCTTATTAATATTTTGTAGAGTTCTTAACCATGTGTGTTTAAAGTAACACCAGAATAAACATATATACCTGTGTTAAGCCCAATGCAGGGCCTGAGTGAGGGGTGGTGTGGTGTGGAGCATGACACAGGGATTCATAGATCACCAAATATAGAAGTAATGCATCCCCCTATCTCACCAGGACTTGCACTAGGCAGAGAGTGCATTAGGATTGTAATGTAGTATGGCAGTATTCCTTTAAACGGGTCCTTCATTGGAATGTATAATGGCAAAAATCTGACTCATGAGGCAATAAGTAGAAGCAAAATCTCCCACTATTTCTCATTTTAATGTTTATCTGTCCTTGAAATCAGTAATATGATTCAGACTGATAGAGATGAGCTACTGGGCAGCCCCTCAGAAATGACTGCGCTCGCTAGGCCTGATGCACATGGCATTCGGAATAATATTATGGACATCAACTCTGTCGGATCCCATACCGTATAGCACCATAGAGTTAAGCATTTGTATAACTTTTTTGAACCCTTTTTACATGGCCGTACGGAGTCTTTAGATAGTCGATTATCTTCACTATGACTCCTATTTAGTAGGGTTGATACTGTACTGATAGCTGAAAAGAGGAAAAACAGCCACGCAACTGCCCATCACCGCCGGCTGTATTAATCAGTATTTTTGCAAAAAAAAGAGTGGAGAACATTTATCAACACGAAACAGCAAAATATCGAGAAAATCAGCAGATCTCAGTACATACAGGCAATGCATGCAGCAGTCTAATTGTTGACATCTTATGAATAATCTCGTTTTCAATCACATAGACTTCGGAGTTCATCATTAGAGTCCTGGCCCTTCCAAAAGACTGGTGGCAATTGTGCAGCCTTTTGTTAGAAGAAGTGGATGTTCCTCAGATGATAACATGGGGTCAATGAAGGTTAAGAGAAATTGTTTAAGTTGGGTTCCTCCCTCTTAGCAATTGATTTCTTAGCTTCAGCAACAGACGCTGTCACTCATCTCACAGGAGGAAAAATACAAGGAAAACAGTCATTACATTTTATAGTAGATTAGCTCTAAGACTTCTTTAAAAGCAGATATAGATGGGGGGGTAACCTTTGGTACAGTTGCGCGACAAGTTCCACTTCGCTGAAGAAAGGAATATGACTTTCAAAATCATTCATGTAAAAAACAAAAACACAACAAACAAAAAAATAACCAACAAAAACTAAAAGAAAAAACTTTTTAAAATGAAACTTTAAATGAAAAACAAATACAAAAGTCCAAAATACAAAAATACAAAGGCTATGTGCAAGCAGAGTATTTTGAAGAGTTTTTGGAGTAGAAATCTCTAAACTTCAATTCTCAAAACGCCTAAAAAATTTGGAGGTTCTGCTCAGTTTCATCTCAAAAAAATAAGCAAAAAGACTCCGTGTGAACATAGCTAAATACTAAAACTCAACAAACTGACCTTCTTTTTTTGTTCATTCCATCACTCAATCACTCAAAAAAATTAAAAAAAGAATCATCAAAAAGTGCAGACACCAAACCAAAAAGTGATACCAACAAAAGAAAAAAGCTCTTAAAAAAACAAACAAATGAAAACATAAGCCATTGCAATGTATAAAAGTAAACAAAGTAGAAACTCAAAAAACTTCCAAAACAATTCCTGAATCAATTTCCCAAAAATTTGGTTTGTACCCAAAAGGATACCAAAAAAAATCTAGCTTATCCTGCAAATAACAAACCATCACACGGCTCCATTGCCAAACGAAAAATAAAGAAAAGTTCTAATCCCACCTTGGACAACATCTGCAAAGAGTTTGTATGTTCTCTCCGTGTTTGTGTGGGTTTCCTCCGGGCACTCCGGTTTCCTCCCACATTCCAAAGACATACTGATAGGGAATTTAGATTGTGAGCCCCATCGGGGACAGCGATGATAATGTGTACAAACTGTAAAGCGCTGCGTAATATGTTAGCGCTATATAAAAATAAAGATTATTATTATTATAAGAAAATAAGACAGAAAACATTTTTAATTTCCACTCAAAAAAGTTATTTTATTAAATAAATTATATTTACCCTGAACGATGGCATCGAAAGTTATGATTTTTTTTTAGCTGGCATAAAATAATTTTATTTTTTTGAGAATTTGTGGACATTTTCATTTCTTCCCAAATATCATAAAATCGCATTGTATCAAGTAATGCAGTGAGGGAGGGAGGGCAGACAAATGATTTGTTGGTGTTCTCCTCCGATGCACGGCATAAATGACCTTCTCAGATCAGCTATGTGTCATATCCAAGGGCAACGCAGCCCAACCAATCTGACCAAGCACCTAATCACAAGGATGAAATCATACATAGGGACAGGCTAATAAAGTCATTTAAAGGGGTATTCCGGTGTCACCTTATTCGGTGTTTTAATCTTTTCTAATATACCTGGTATAACAATTCTTGGCAATATTTTTTTTTTATTTAAAGATCTCGGCTTAATGTCCTTGAATAAGAAACTTCTTACAAATCAATAAGACCACATAGAAAGGCACAACGCAACTTCTCTATACAGATTATGTTCAGATCTTGACTGGAGAGGCTCCTTATGTTTTCGAGGACAGATTTGCTGTATGGCTTTACCGACTGCAGAAAACTAACGAGAGCCAAGAACATCTGCCCCATCTTAATTACAATAGCTGTTCTCATCATAATCTCCCATTCTAGAATACGGTTAAGTGTAATCTGTCCTAGATCCTCGTACAGATGGTTCACATCTTAAGTATTTCAGAAGAATTTAGCTGATCTTTAATTTATTAATCCTGGATTCTCCAGCACAGTACCCTAGTTTACAAGGAAATAGATGGGTGGTGGCGGTGGGGGTCGTGTTATAAGACTAGCCATAGCAAACCCAGCCCCTAAAATAAAATGAAACTTCCATATACTCTTCTTCCGAGAGAGGGAACCATTTTTTTTTATTTCATCTTCATCTTAGACAGTGGAGTAGTATCAAATATGGCCGATGTTACCACAACATGAACCATCACACAGTTGTCACTAAATAAAAGGGGAAGTAAAGACAAATTTGGGGAACAATGGGTGTCAAACTGTATGAAAAGCTTCAATGGCAGCCAGATGGTTGTCACTCGGGGTTATTATTCTTATTAAAGATTTAAAAAAATGTTTTTTCCAAGAAACAGCACCACTTATGTTTATAGGTTGTGTTTGGCATTACAATTCATTCTTATGCAAGTGAATCGAGCCAAGTAGTTATACTAGTCACAGACTCTGGACAATAGTGGTGCTGTTCCTTGAGAGGAAAAATTTTGTCCTATAATATTGGACAGCCCCTTTAAAATCTTCTTGTTTTTTTTTGTTTGTTTTTTTTAGAGCTTCTGCAGTCTGAATCATCTTTAGCTAAATATGATTTTGTGATTGTGTGTTTTATATCCTCCTGATCCCTTTCAAGATTGATGCAGGTCGGTCTGTGATGTGTGAAAGATGTAGCTCCTCCGGTCTTCTGAACACTGCATGACTGCAACTCTCCTGGTACATCCAAGAGGCTTTAGGAGAGAGGAATCTACCAGACTTCCGGAAGAGTTGGCAAAACTTTTGGGTACCCCCTAATTTATCCCAAAAAGCTTCAGAATTCTTCTGTGGAGGGGGCAATAAAAGGGTAGGGATAGGATGTGACCAAAAAGGGGGCATGTTATAAAGAAAAGGTTCCTCATTTACCTGGAAGGGCTAGCCTAAAAGTTGGCAAGTATGGATTATTCTCATCCTGGGGATATGAAAATTTGCTATCAAAATTGAAAAGCAAAGAAACTTTAAGGATCTGACTACTGAGGATCGCACCAATCACTCACAGGGTACCATTCTTCGTTGAGTGATTCTTGATTGCTGCGATCACTCACCCTTCTCTACCAACTATTGGGGTTCGCACTGATCACTCACATGGAAACTTTAGTTCATGAATGATCCTTGATCGCTCCGCTCACTCACAAGGAGCCCCATTCCTTCTCCACCAACTACTGGACAGGCGTTCCAGGCGCAGCAATACAGACTTCCTTTCTCCTTCGTACAACTCCTCTTCAGTCTTGCCACCCATTTATCCTGGACTATCCCTAAGCCCGCTGACTTTCAGCCTCAAGGATTCATCGCCCACTTTGGAAGTGCACCAGGGACGGCCACCTGCACCTCATGTAACTCCATGTCCACCGATCTCGTGATGTCTGAAGACCAAGCCCACTTCTTGGTACCTGGCCTGAACCCTGGGCTCCAGACGTTGTTGCAATGTACATCGGGGAACTCCATTCGGCCTCCCACTGCCTCAAGCGGTTGGCCCATGCTGCCCCTAGCAACCCACCACCCCACCTGAACTTGTAGATAAAGAAAAAAATGAGCTCACCACCTTCTTAATACAGTACCTGGGTGTCTTGAATTCCAATAGCGCAGCTCAGCAATAGCAAGGCAATTGGTAGGAATTCAGGAATTCGGCACATCCAGATGGTAGTAATATAATAGATTAAGTCTTTATTTGAAGTCCATTAAAAACAAGAACTAATTCTGGTAATACATTAAATAGGTAGCGTTTCTGGCAAACGCCCTTAGTCTTTTATACTAGTACCGTTTAGATTTGCCAAATTCCTAACTTTCCCACCTGGACTTGGCCTTCACTATGCACTTCCCCAGCTGACACTGAACTCCCAATAACCAGGAAGTACCCCCCTTTCATTGACACTACTGCCCACCCACAGGGCTAGTTCTATGCTTTCACTTTTACATATAAAACCGCAAAACAGTATTCACATTAGTTATCTTTAGGGGCAGGAACAGGGGCAGAACCATAATAAAACATTAATATTTTATGTAATACAAGTCTGCAGCTCATAATTCCAATATGAAGTCATTAGCTACATTCACCATGAAGTTCTCAAAAATAAAAATCACCAGTGCAATTTTTTTTTTACTTATAAGGGACAAAAAGTGCCTCATCTTTATGGATTGTCAAGGAATTTCTGTATGGATGGTGACACTGATCGCTAGTGCTACTCCTATCCAATTCCCTTACACTGTGTTCCACTGTGTTATTATGCAAATAATATTTCCTCATATTTTCTCTAAATTACCTATCTGAATTGCAGTCATTGTTATTTTCCAGTCATCTACTATTCTAGTATAATTGCAATGTTTTGGAACAAACTGCCTATGAAAACAGTATTTTTTTAAAAAAAAATAAACACTCAAAAATGCATGTTCCAAATTATTACGCACAGCAGAGTTTTCAACCTTTTTTTTTTATTTTGATCAAAAAAATGGTCAATTGTGAAGTTATAAGCATTATCAGCTTATAACAAAATGAAATCAAACAGTTTTCAAGTGAAAACTTTATTCTAGGTGATGTTACATTTGCACATAGGAAACCTTGTTCGAAAGAAGCTTCTGAACTCTCTTGTCCATTGAATTTGTCAGTTTTTGGATAGTTTCTGCTTCAATTGTTTTGCATGTGGCCAGAATACCCTCCTAGAGCTGTTGCTTAGATGTGAACTGCCTCCCGCCATCATAGACACTCCTTTTGATGATGCTCCAGAGGTTCTCAATGGGGTTGAGGTCAGGGGAAGATGGTGGCCACACCATAAGTTTGTCCTCTTTTATGCCCATAGCAGCCAGAGATGCAGATGTGTTTTTTGCAGCATGAAAATGATCTTGCTGCAAAAAGCACAGTTCTTCCTCTTGAACCATGGCAGTAAGTGTTGTTTTAGAAACTCCGCATAGATTATGGAGTTCATATTTACCCCTTCAGGGATCATAAAGGGGCCGACAATCTCTCTCCCCATGATTCCAGCCCAAAACATTACTCCACCTCCTCCTTGTTGGCGCCTTAGCCGTGTTTTCATGGGGTGTCCATCAACCAGCCATCCTCCACTCCATCCATCTGGACCATCGAGCGTTGCACGGCACTCATCGGTGAACAAAACAGTTTGGAAGTCAGTCTTCATGTATTGTTTGGCCCACTGGAGACATTTCTGCTTGTGTGCAGTGGATAGAGGTGGTCGACAGGATGGCTTACGCACAGCTGCAAACCTCTGAAGGACCCTGCATCTTGTTGTTCTGGGGACGTTGGAGGCACCAGCAGCTTCAAAAACTTGTCTGCTGCTATGACAAGGCATTTTTGCAGCTGCTCTTTTAACCTTACGCAATTGCCTGTTGGAAAGAGTCCTCAATTTTTCCTTATCAGCACGCACACGTGTGTGCTGGGAGTCAGCTACATACTTCTTGATTGTGCGATGATCACGATGAAGTGTCTTGGCAATGTTGATTGTGGTCATGCCTTGACCTAAATACTCCACAATTTGTTGCTTCTCAGCAGCCGACACATCCTTTTTCTATCCCATTTTGGCAAAAAATGTAGGCTGCTTAATAATGTGGAACAGACTTCTTAAGTAGTCTTGCCTTTATTTGGACACACCTGCCAAACTAATTTGCACAGGTATCTGCAATTGCTTTCAGTGATATAAAGAGCCCTGAGGGTACTGTCACACATGCAGGGCCGTGCTTAGTAACCCGATGTTTACCGTGGTTACCAGCGTAAAAGTAAAAAAAAAAAAACAGTACATACTTACATTCCGGTGTCTGTCCCCCGGCGTTCTGCTTCTCTGCACTGTGAGCGCCAGCCGGCCGGAAATCGAGCACAGCGGTGACCGTCACCGCTGTGCTTTCCGGCTGGCAGACACAGTGCAGAGAAGCACAGCGCCGGGGGACAGACACCGGAATGTGAGTATGTACTGTTTGGTTTTTTTTACTTTTACGCTGGTAACCACGGTAAACATCGGGTTACTAAGCGCGGCCATGCGCTTAGTAACCCGATGTTTACCCTGGTTACCCGGGGCCTTCGGCATCGTTGGTCGCTGGAGAGCGGTCTGTGTGACAGCTCCCCAGCGACCACACAACGACTTTCCAAAGATCACGGCCAGGTCGTATCGCTGGTCGTGATAGTTGGTAAATCGTTTAGTGTGACAGTACCCTGACACACATCACCATCAATGAGTTTAAATGACAAACAACAAAATTCTAACCTTATCACTCCTAAACTCTTTGTGCATAATAATTTGGAACACAGTGTAGTCTCCAGGACAGCAAATCAGTCCAGTATACACACATGGTCAAAATTGTTGGTACCCCTCTTTTAATGACAGAAAAACCCACAATGGTCACAGAAATAACTTTAATGCCTTAATCCCATTGGACGTACTATCCCGTCAAGGTGACCTGGGACTTAATTCCCAGTGACGGGATAGTACGTCCAGCGCGATCAGTCGCACTCACGGGGCCGGGTGTCAGCTGACTATCGCAGCTGACATCCGGCACTATGTGCCAGGAGCGGTCAAGGACCGCTCCTGGCACATTAACCCCCTAAACATGATCGCAGCGCTCCGATGCAGGGAAGCATCGCGCAGGGAGGAGGCTCCCTGAGTGCTTCCTTGAGACCCTCGGTACAAGGCGATGTGCTTACCTTGTACCGAGCGTCTCCTCCCTGCAGGCCCCGGATCCAAAATGGCCACGAGACTACATCCGGGTCCTGCAGGGAGGTGGCTTACCAGTGCCTGCTCAGAGCAAGCGCTGGTAAGCCTGCAGCCCCGCTTATCAGATCGCTGCTCTGACACAGTGCTCTGCAAAGTGTCAGATCAGCGACCTGATCCTATAACATGATGCTCCCCCGTAAGGCAATGTTATAAAGTAAAAAAAAAAATATTCACATGTGCAAAAAAAAAATAAATTTCCTAAATAAAGAAGAAAAAAAATTGTTCCCATAAATACATTTCTTTATCTAAATAATAAAAAAAAATAAATAAAAGTACACATATTTAGTATCGCCGCGTCCATAACGGCCCCACCTATAAAACTGTCCTGCTAGTTAACCCCTTCAGTGAACGCAGTAAAAAAAAAACGAGGCAAAAAACAACGCTTTATTATCATACCGCCGAACAAAAAGTGGAATAACATGCGATCAAAAAGACGGATATAAATAACCATGGTACCACTGAAAACTTCATCTTGTCCTGCAAAAAACGTGCGACCATAGAGCATCATCAGAGAAAAAATAAAAAAGTTATAGTCCTCAGAATAAAGCGATGCAAAATAATTATTTTTTCTATAAAATAGTTTTTATCGTATAAAAGCGCCAAAACATAAAAAAATGATATAAATGAGGTATTGCTGTAATCGTACTGACCCGAAGAATAAAACTGCTTTATCAAGTTTACCAGACGTGGAATGGTATAAACGACTCCCCCAAAAATGAAATTCATGAATACTTGTTTTTGGTCATTCTGCCTCACAAAAATCTGAATAAAAAGCGATCAAAAATGTCACGTGCCCGAAAATGTTACCAATAAAAACGTCAACTCGTCTCGCAAAAAACAAGACCTCATATGACTCTGTGGACCAAAATGTGGAAAAATTATAGCTCTCAAAATGTGGAGACGCAAAAACTATTTTTTTGAAATAAATAGCGTCTTTTAGTGTGTAACGGCTGCCAATCTTAAAAATCTGCTAAAAAAAAGCTATAAATAGTAAATCAAACCACCCTTCATCACCCCCTTAGATAGGGAAAAATAATAAAATTAAAAAAATGTATTAATTTTCATTTTCCCATTAGGGTTAGGGTTAGGGTTAGGGCTAGGGCTAGGGTTGGGGCTAGGGTTAGGGTTTCAGTTAGAATTGGGGGTTTCGACTGTTTAGGCACATCGGGGGCTCTCCAAACGCGACATGGCGTCTGATCTCAATTCCAGCCAATTCTGCGTTGAAAAAGTAAAACAGTGCTCCTTCCCTTCCGAGCTCTCCCGTGCGCCCAAACAGGGGTTTACCCCAACATATGGAGTATCAGCGTACTCAGGACAAATTGGACAACAACTTTTGGGGTCCAATTTTTCTTGTTACCCTTGGGAAAATATAAAACTGGGGGCCAAAAAATAATTTTTGTGGGAAAAAATTATTTTTTATTTTCACGGCTCTGCGTTATAAACTATAGTGAAACACTTGGGGGTTCAAAGTTCTCATAACACATCTACGTAAGTTCCTGGGGGGGTCTAGTTTCCAATATGGGGTCACTTGAGGGGGGTTTCTACTGTTTAGTTACATCAGGGGCTCTGCAAATGCAACGTGACGCCTGCAGACCAATCCATCTAAGTCTGCATTCCAAATGGCGCTCCTTCGCTTCCGAGCTCTGCCATGCGCCCAAACGGTGGTTCCCCCCACATATGGGGTATCAGCCTACTCAGGACAAATTGGACAACAACTTTTGGGGTCCAATTTCTCCTGTTACCCTTGGTAAAACATAAAACTGGGGGCTAAAAAATAATTTTTGTGGAAAAAAAAGGATTTTTTTATTTTCACAGCTCCGCGTTATAAACTGTAGTGAAACACTTGGGGGTTCAAAGTTCTCACAACACATCTAGATAAGTTCCTTGGGGGGTCTAGTTTCCAATATGGGGTCACTTGTGGGGGGTTTCTACTGTTTAGGTACATTAGGGGCTGTGCAAACGCAATATGACACCTGCAGACAATTCCATCTAAGTCTGCATTCCAAATGGCGCTCCTTCCCTTCCGAGCTCTGCCATGCGCTCAAACGGTGGTTCCCCCCACATATGGGGTATCGGCGTACTCAGGACAAATTGGATAACAACTTTTGGGGTCCAATTTCTCCTGTTACCCTTGGGAAAATACAAAACTGGGGGCTAAAAAATAATTTTTGTGGGTAAAAAAATAATTTTTATTTTTACGGCTCTGCATTATAAACTTCTGTGAAGCACTTAGTGGGTCAAAGTGCTCACCACTAGGGTTGAGCGAAACGGGTCGATCATTTTCAAAAGTCGCCGACTTTTGGCTAAGTCGGCGTCTCATGAAACCCGATCCGACCCCTGTGCTTGTCGGCCATGCGGTACGCGACTTTCGCGCCAAAGTCGCGTTTCAATGACGCGAAAAGCGCCATTTCTCAGCCAATGAAGGTGAACGCAGAGTGTGGGCAGCGTGATGACATAGATCCTGGTCCCCACCATCTTAGAGAAGGGCATTGCAGTGATTGGCTTGCTGTCTGCGGCGTCACAGGGGCTATAAAGGGGCGTTCCCGCCGACCGCCATCTTACTGCTGCTGATCTGAGCTTAGGGACAGGTTGCTGCCGCTTCATCAGAAGCAGGGAGAGCGTTAGGCAGGGTCCACTAACCACCAAACCGCTTGTGCTGCAGCGATTTCCACTGTCCAACACCACCTTCGGTGTGCAGGAACAGTGGAAGCTATTTTTTTTTTTTTTTCCCCTCAGCGCTGTAGCTCATTGGGCTGCCCTAGAAGGCTCCGTGATAGCTGTATTGCTGTGTGTACGCCACTGTGGAAACCAACTGCTTTTTTCAAAGCACATATCCTCTTGTTCCTTCCTTTCTGCACAGCTATCTTTTTTGTTTGTCCACACTTTTTATTTAATTTGTGCATCAGTCCACTCCTATTGCTGCCTGCCATACCTGGCTTACATTACTGCAGGGAGATAGTAATTGTAGGACAGTTTTTTTTTTTTTTTTGTTTTTTTTTTGTGGGAGATTAAGATTGGCATTTCTGCTACAGTGCCATCCCTGTGTGTGCCATCTCTCACTGAGTGGGCCATAGAAAGCCTATTTATTTTTTCCGTGATTTGTGTTCTAAAATCTACCTCAACACAGAAACACTACATCAATCAGTGGGAGAAAAATATTGGCCTCAGTCAGGGCTTGTGTGCCACTGCTGTGTGTGCGCTATCTCTCATTCAGTGGGCTATAGCAAGCCTATATTTTTTTTTTTTTTTTTTTTTTAATATTATTTGGTTTCAAAAGTCTCCCTGAAAAAAAAAAAAAACCTAAAAAAACAGTGGGAGAGTAATATTGCCCTTTCAGCTTGTGTGCCAGTCTTGACTCCTGGGTGTGCCACCTCTCTCCCTCTCATTCAGTGGGCCATAGAAAGCCTATTTATTTTTTTTTTTAAATATTATTGGGTTTCTAAAGTCTCCCTGAAAAAAACAAAAAATACATAAAAAAACAGTGGGAGAGTAATATTGCCCTTTCAGCTTGTGTGCCAGTCTTGACTCCTGGGTGTGCCACCTCTCTCCCTTTCATTCAGTGGGCCATAGAAAGCCTATTTTTTTTTTTTTTTTAATATTATTTGGTTTCTAATTCTCCCTGAAAAAAAAAAAAAAAACCTAAAAAAACAGTGGGAGAGTAATATTGCCCTTTCAGCTTGTGTGCCAGTCTTGACTCCTGGGTGTGCCACCTCTCTCCCTCTCATTCAGTGGGCCATAGAAAGCCTATTTATTTTTTTTTTTAAATATTATTGGGTTTCTAAAGTCTCCCTGAAAAAACAAAAAATACATAAAAAAACAGTGGGAGAGTAATATTGCCCTTTCAGCTTGTGTGCCAGTCTTGACTCCTGGGTGTGCCACCTCTCTCCCTCTCATTCAGTGGGCCATAGAAAGCCTATTTATTTTTTTTTTTAAATATTATTGGGTTTCTAAAGTCTCCCTGAAAAAACAAAAAAAACCTAAAAAAACAGTGGGAGAGTAATATTGCCCTTTCAGCTTGTGTGCCAGTCTTGACTCCTGGGTGTGCCACCTCTCTCCCTCTCATTCAGTGGGCCATAGAAAGCCTATTTATTTTTTTTTTTAAATATTATTGGGTTTCTAAAGTCTCCCTGAAAAAAACAAAAAATACATAAAAAAACAGTGGGAGAGTAATATTGCCCTTTCAGCTTGTGTGCCAGTCTTGACTCCTGGGTGTGCCACCTCTCTCCCTTTCATTCAGTGGGCCATAGAAAGCCTATTTTTTTTTTTTTTTAATATTATTTGGTTTCTAATTCTCCCTGAAAAAAAAAAAAAAACCTAAAAAAACAGTGGGAGAGTAATATTGCCCTTTCAGCTTGTGTGCCAGTCTTGACTCCTGGGTGTGCCACCTCTCTCCCTTTCATTCAGTGGGCCATAGAAAGCCTATTTTTTTTTTTTTTTAATATTATTTGGTTTCTAATTCTCCCTGAAAAAAAAAAAAAAACCTAAAAAAACAGTGGGAGAGTAATATTGCCCTTTCAGCTTGTGTGCCAGTCTTGACTCCTGGGTGTGCCACCTCTCTCCCTCTCATTCAGTGGGCCATAGAAAGCCTATTTATTTTTTTTTTTAAATATTATTGGGTTTCTAAAGTCTCCCTGAAAAAACAAAAAAAACCTAAAAAAACAGTGGGAGAGTAATATTGCCCTTTCAGCTTGTGTGCCAGTCTTGACTCCTGGGTGTGCCACCTCTCTCCCTCTCATTCAGTGGGCCATAGAAAGCCTTTTTTTTTTTTGGTTTTTTTAATATTATTTGGTTTCTAAAGTCTCCCTGAAAAAAACAAAAAAAACATAAAAAACAGTGGGAGAGTAATATTGCCCTTTCAGCTTGTGCGCCAGTCTTGACTCCTGGTTGTGCCACCTCTCTCTCTCTAATTGTGGGCCATAGAAAGCCTTTTTTTTTTTTTTTTTTAATATTATTTGGTTTCTAAAGTCTCCCTGAGAAAAAAAAATAAATAAATTAGGTGGGAGATTAATATTGACATTAGTGCTTGAGTGACAGTCCTGCGTGTGTGTCATCTCTGTGATTTTGTGCCACAGAAAACAGAGTGTGTAACATTGTGCCTGATTTTCCTTGTGGTCTCACCAACCTGTTAAGGGATATTGAAATCATACTGAAGTTATAGCTCACCGTGTAAGTTGTTTGATAGCAACAAATAAAGTTACTTTGGTTAAGATTTTAAAACAATGAGGAAGTCTGGTGCAAGAGGTCGTCGTGGGCGTTCATTGTCAGCTGGTAATGATGGTAGTGGTAGTGGAGCATCAGGTGGTCGTGGGGATAAAAATATTCCACCTAAGTCTGGAGCTGTGGAGCCAGTTTCGTCGTCAGGCTACACAAGGCCTCGAACGCTCTCTTTTCTGGGAGTAGGAAAACCGCTTTTAAAGGCGGAGCAGCAACAGCAAGTTTTGGCTTACATTGCAGACTCAGCCTCTAGCTCTTTTGCCTCCTCTTCCGAAACTGGTAAATGTAAAAGCAGCGCGTCGCTTGTGGATGTTCACGGTCAGGGACAAGTCGCTTCCTTGTCCTCCTCAGCAAAAACTACAACAAGAGAGAAGGATGCAGCAGGCGACACAACGGGTCACTCCATGGAGCTCTTTACACATACCGTCCCTGGCTTAGAAAGTGAAACATTTAACAGGCCATGCCCATTACAAGTATATTCTGACATGGAGTGCACTGATGCACAGCCACAGCCAGAGTACTATGCTGCTCCTTTGACTCAGACCACCACATTGCCCTCTCAGGGTACAGATCCACAATCAGACCCTGATGAGACTATGTTGCCCCGCCACGAACGCTATACCACCGACCGACACAGTGACACAGACGAAGTTGCACACGAGCTCGAAGAGGAGGTAATAGATGACCCAGTTATTGACCCCGATTGGCAGCCATTGGGGGAACAGGGTGCAGGCGGCAGTAGTTCAGAAGCGGAGGTGGAGGAGGGGCCGCAGCAGGCATCAACATCGCAACAGGTTCCATCTGCCGGGCCCGTATCTGGACCAAAACGCGTGTCAAAGCCAAAACCTGTTGGAGCACAGCGTTGCCATCCGGTTAAAGCTCAGTCTGCAATCCCTGAAAAGGGATCAGAGTCTAGGAAGAGTGCAGTCTGGCATTTTTTTAAACAACATCCAACTGATCAGCGCAAAGTCATCTGTCAAAAATGTTCAACTAGCTTAAGCAGAGGTCAGAATCTGAAAAGTCTAAATACTAGTTGCATGCATAGACACTTAACCACCATGCATTCTCAAGCCTGGACTAACTACCAAACGTCCCTCAAGGTTGTAGCACCCTCGGCCAATGAAGCTAGTCAGCAACGCAACATCCCTTCCGTCACTGTAAGGCCACCATTTTCCGCACCACCGGCAGTATCTGTGCAGGTTTCTTTGCCAGCCAAAAGCAGTCAGGGTCAGGGAATCACCAGTTTTGTAGGAGGAAATATTGCATGTAGGGCACCGGCGGAAACAATACCGTCTCCAACCGTCTCTCAGTCTGCCATGTCCACCGGCACACCCGAAAGTTCCACGATCTACAGCTCTCCAGTCCAGCTCACCCTACATGAGACTCTGGTTAGAAAAAGGAAGTACTTATCCTCGCATCCGCGTACACAGGGTTTTAACGCCCACATAGCTAGACTAATCTCGTTAGAGATGATGCCCTACCGGTTAGTTGAAAGCGAAGCTTTCAAAGCCCTGATGGAGTACGCTGAACCACGATACGAGCTACCCAGTCGACACTTTTTTTCCAGAAAAGCCATCCCAGCCCTGCACCAGCATGTTAAACAGCGCATCGTCCATGCACTCAGGCAATCTGTGAGTACAAAGGTGCACCTGACTACAGATGCATGGACCAGTAGGCATGGCCAGGGACGTTATGTGTCCATCACGGCACACTGGGTGAATGTGGTGGATGCAGGGTCCACAGGCGACATCAATTTAGGGACAGTTGTGCCTAGCCCACGGTCTAGGAAACAGTTGGCTGTAGGCGTTCGCACCCCCTCCTCCTCCTCCTCGTCCTCCTGCAGAAGCTACAGCTCTTCCACAGAACGCAGTCGGCCAACCACTCCATCGGCAGATGACACTGTTGCACACCAGTTGTCCCATTATGGGCCAGCTACTGCCAAGCGTCAGCAGGCTGTATTGGCTATGAAGTGTTTGGGCGACAACAGACACACCGCGGAAGTTCTGTCCGAGTTCTTGCAACAAGAAACGCAGTCGTGGCTGGGCACAGTAGATCTTGAGGCAGGCAAGGTAGTGAGTGATAACGGAAGGAATTTCATGGCTGCCATCTCCCTTTCCCAACTGAAACACATTCCTTGCCTGGCTCACACCTTAAACCTGGTGGTGCAGTGCTTATTGAAAACTTATCCTGGGTTCTCCGACCTGCTCCTCAAAGTGCGTGCACTTTGCTCACATATCCGACGTTCGCCTGTACACGCCAGCCGTATGCAGACCTATCAGCGGTCTTTGAACCTTCCCCAGCATCGCCTAATCATAGACGTTGCAACAAGGTGGAACTCAACACTGCACATGCTTCAGAGACTGTGCGAACAGAGGCGTGCTGTTATTTATTTGTGGGAGGATACACGGGCAGGCAGTAGGATGGCAGACATGGAGTTGTCAGGTGTGCAGTGGTCGAAGATACAAGACATGTGTCAAGTCCTTCAGTGTTTTGAGGAATGCACACGGCTGGTTAGTGCAGACAACGCCGTAATAAGCATGAGCATCCCCCTAATGCGTCTGCTGATGCAAAGTTTGACGCACATAAAGGAGCAGGCGTCTGCACCAGAGGAAGAGGGAAGCCTTGATGACAGTCAGCCATTGTCTGGTCAGGGCAGTGTACAGGACGAGGTAGCGGGCGAAGAGGAGGTGGAGGACGAGGAGGATGATGGGGATGAGTATATTTTTAATGCGGAAACTTTCACGGGGGCACAGGAAATTGGTTGCGTGTCACGGCCGGGTTCTGGTTTTTTGAGGGACACAAGTGACGTAGATTTGCCTGCAACTGCCCCTCAACCAATCACAACCGGAGATTTGACAAGTGGAACTTTGGCCCACATGGCGGATTATGCCTTACGTATCCTACAAAGGGACACACGCATTACGAAAATGATGAACGATGACGATTACTGGTTGGCCTGCCTCCTTGATCCACGCTATAAAGGCAAATTGCAAAATATTATGCCACATGAGAACTTGGAACTAATATTAGCAACCAAACAATCAACTCTTGTTGACCGTTTGCTTCAGGCATTCCCAGCACACAGCGCACGTGATCGTTCTCACACGAGCTCCAGGGGGCAGCAGACTAGGAGTGTTAGGGGTGCACACATCAGAAGTGGCGTTGGACAGAGGGGTTTTCTGACCAGGTTGTGGAGTGATTTTGCTATGACCGCAGACAGGACAGGTACTGCTGCATCAATTGAAAGTGACAGGAGACAACATTTGTCCAGTATGGTTACTAACTATTTTTCATCCCTTATCGATGTTCTCCCTCAACCGTCATTCCCATTTGATTACTGGGCCTCCAAATTAGACACCTGGCCAGAATTGGCAGAATATGCATTGCAGGAGCTTGCTTGCCCGGCAGCAAGTGTCCTATCAGAAAGAGTATTCAGTGCTGCAGGGTCAATATTAACCGAAAAAAGGACTCGTCTGGCTACCCAAAATGTTGACGATCTAACATTCATTAAAATGAACCACAACTGGATTTCAAAATCTTTTGCCCCACCTTGCCCGGCCGACACCTAGCTTTCCTATGAAAAGCTCTTGCCTGTGAATTACTTTTCTAATGTCTAATTTGCTGCTGCAGATTGTACAGCATACGACATGTTTACACCTCCCTAAATGGCCAAACTCCCCACACGGGGCCGTGGTATCGCGACTTGGCGCAAGCACCCGTGAGACTGCTGTTTGTCTGAAGAGGTGGGTGTGCTCGCTTTTGGTTGACGGCATTGCTACTGGGTCCCTCATAGTACAATGTAGTGTCTCTGGCGGTGGTGGTGCGCACCCAACGTCAGACACACCGTTGTAACATGAGTGGCCCTGGGGCGGTCCCGCCGGCCTCAAGAGAGTTCCCCCCTACCCCAGCTCAAACTGGGCTCTACTACGTGCAAAATTATGTCGCACAGCTCCACCAATCTTTAGTCTATTCGCTGACATCATTCAATGTCTGGCACTGACAATACAAATTTGTAGACATCTATGATGCAACTTAAAGTAGTCTGTGTCTGTGTCCTATATTGGCACCATTAAATAGTTACTGCCAAATTACTATGTCAGAAACACAGCAGATGAGCCCACCCCTGTACCTAAGTATGCCATCTTTTTTTTTGTTTTGGTTGTTTTGCGAGACATTAACATCTATTTATATTTTGGGAGTACTGGGACAGACACTCCTTGCACTACTCCTCCACTCAGCACCAAGCTGCCTGCCCGTGTATCCATGTAACCGCTGTAAAACTGCCATGAGCCTATTGTTTGTTATTTTAGGCCTTTGATAGCCTGTCTGCGGTCCCTACTCCTCCACTGACCACCAAGCTGCCTGCCCGTGTATCCATGTAACCGCTGTAAAACTGCCATGAGCCTATTGTTTGTTATTTTAGGCCTTTGAAGCCTTTCTGCGCTCCCTCCTTCCACTAGTCCTCCACTGACCAGACCACTGCTGCCCGTGTACCCCTGGAACCAATTTTAAAGTGCCTACAGCCAGCCCATTTTATTGTGTTAGGCCTTCGAAGCCTGTCTGCGGTCCATACTTTAAATACTCCTCCACTCACCACCAAGCTGCCTGCCCGTGTATCCATGTAACCGCTGTAAAACTGCCATGAGCCTATTGTTTGTTATGTTAGGCCTTTGATAGCCTGTCTGCGGTCCCTACTTTAAATACTCCTCCACTCACCACCACCAAGCTGCCTGCCCGTGTATCCATGTAACCGCTGTGAAACTGCCATGAGCCTATTGTTTTTTTATGTTAGGCCTTTGATAGCCTGTCTGCGGTCCCTACTTTAAATACTCCTCCACTCACCACCACCAAGCTGCCTGCCCGTGTATCCATGTAACCGCTGTAAAACTGCCATGAGCCTATTGTTTGTTATGTTAGGCCTTTGAAGCCTTTCTGCGCTCCCTCCTTCCACTAGTCCTCCACTGACCAGACCACTGCTGCCCGTGTACCCCTGGAACCAATTTTAAAGTGCCTACAGCCAGCCCATTTTATTGTGTTAGGCCTTCGAAGCCTGTCTGCGGTCCATACTTCCACTAGTCCTCCACTGACCAGACCACTGCTGCCCGTGTACCCCTGGAACCAATTTTAAAGTGCCTACAGCCAGCCCATTTTATTGTGTTAGGCCTTCGAAGCCTGTCTGCGGTCCATACTTCCACTAGGCCTCCACTGACCAGACCACTGCTGCCCGTGTACCCCTGGAACCAATTTTAAAGTGCCTACAGCCAGCCCATTTTATTGTGTTAGGCCTTCGAAGCCTGTCTGCGGTCCATACTTCCACTAGTCCTCCACTGACCAGACCACTGCTGCCCGTGTACCCCTGGAACCAATTTTAAAGTGCCTACAGCCAGCCCATTTTATTGTGTTAGGCCTTCGAAGCCTGTCTGCGGTCCATACTTCCACTAGGCCTCCACTGACCAGACCACTGCTGCCCGTGTACCCCTGGAACCAATTTTAAAGTGCCTACAGCCAGCCCATTTTATTGTGTTAGGCCTTCGAAGCCTGTCTGCGGTCCATACTTCCACTAGGCCTCCACTGACCAGACCACTGCTGCCCGTGTACCCCTGGAACCAATTTTAAAGTGCCTACAGCCAGCCCATTTTATTGTGTTAGGCCTTCGAAGCCTGTCTGCGGTCCATACTTTAAATACTCCTCCACTCACCACCAAGCTGCCTGCCCGTGTATCCATGTAACCGCTGTAAAACTGCCATGAGCCTATTGTTTGTTATGTTAGGCCTTTGATAGCCTGTCTGCGGTCCTTACTTTAAATACTCCTCCACTCACCACCTAGCTGCCTGTGTATCCATGTAACCGATGTAAAACTGCCATGACTGCCTACTGTTTGTTATTTTAGGCCTTTGATAGCCTGTCTGCGGCCCCTACTTGCAATACTCCTCCACTGACCACAATGCTGCCTGGAGTGCCTGCCTGTGTATCCATGTAACCGATGTAAAACTGCCATGACTGCCTACTGTTTGTTATTTTAGGCCTTTGATAGCCTGTCTGCGGCCCCTACTTGCAATACTCCTCCACTGAGCACAATGCTGCCTGGAGTGCCTGCCTGTGTATCCATGTAACCGATGTAAAACTGCCATGACTGCCTACTGTTTGTTATTTTAGGCCTTTGATAGCCTGTCTGCAGCCCCTACTTGCAATACTCCTCCACTGACCACACCAATGCTGCCCGTGTACCCCTGGAACCTATTTAAAAGTTCATAGAGCCTAGTTATATATTTTATTTACTATTAATAAGGCCATGATGGACTACGCTGTACCACGCTACAAGCTAACCAGTCGACACTTCTTTTGCGAGAAAAGCCATCCCAACCCTCCACCAGCATGTAGAAGACCGCATTGTCCATGCACTCTGGCAATCTGTGAGTACAAAGGTGCACCTGACAACAGACGCATGGACCTGTAGGCATGGCCACGGAAGATTACGTGTCCATTACGGCGCAATGGGTTAATGTGGTGGATGCATGGTCCACAGGGGACAGCCTACTAAGTCTGTCTGCAGTCCCTAATTCAAATTGTCCTCCACTGTCTAAATCGGAACTTCCACCTTCTGGCTTTCGGCCTATAGTATCAGAAATTAAACTGCATTTGGCCTTCAACTTTGGTTAGGGCCTACTAACGGCTTCTGCCCCTCCCTGGTGTTGTCCTCAACTAAATAAAGCTGAGCTTCAACCTTCCGGCTCTCATTAAGTGGTTTTAAAAAAAAAATGGTGGTTAGGGCCTACTAACGGCTTCTGCCCCTCCCTGGTGTTGTCCTCAACTAAATAAAGCTGAGCTTCAACCTTCCGGCTCTCATTATGTGGTTTTAAAAAAAAAATGGTGGTTAGGGCCTACTAACGGCTTCTGCCCCTCCCTGGTGTTGCCCTCAACTAAATAAAGCTGAGCTTCAACCTTCCGGCTCTCATTATGTGGTTTTAAAAAAAAAAATGGTGGTTAGGGCCTACTAACGGCTTCTGCCCCTCCCTGGTGTTGTCCTCAACTAAATAAAGCTGAGCTTCAACCTTCCGGCTCTCATTAAGTGGTTTTAAAAAAAAAATGGTGGTTAGGGCCTACTAACGGCTTCTGCCCCTCCCTGGTGTTGTCCTCAACTAAATAAAGCTGAGCTTCAACCTTCCGGCTCTCATTATGTGGTTTTAAAAAAAAAATGGTGGTTAGGGCCTACTAACGGCTTCTGCCCCTCCCTGGTGTTGTCCTCAACTAAATAAAGCTGAGCTTCAACCTTCCGGCTCTCATTAAGTGGTTTTAAAAAAAAAAAAAATGGTGGTTAGGGCCTACTAACGGCTTCTGCCCCTCCCTGGTGTTGCCCTCAACTAAATAAAGCTGAGCTTCAACCTTCTGCTCCAAATTACCATTTTAAAAAATGCAATAGGCTTTTCCGGCCTACTAAAGGTGTCTGCCCCTCCCTGGTGTTGTCCTCAACTGAACAAAGCTGAGCTTCCACATTCTGGCTTTCGCCCTATACTATCAGATATTAAACTGCATTTGGCCTACTAGTGTGGTTAGGCCCTTGAAACAGTGTCTGCTGCTCTTGGGTTTGCTACTCCACTGAACAAAGCAATGCCGCCTGTTTAGTCCTGTTACCAATTTTGAACTGCATGTAGCCTACTTTATTCTTTGGCCCTATATCTGTTTCCTCCTCATCCTGCCCATTGCCCAGCCACTGCTAAATGAGTCTGCTGGTACATTGACCTAGACCACTACATTCCCCTTGTACTCTACACAGCCAGAATCTGTCCCTGCTGAAAGTAAGGTTCCCCTTCCCGCATGTTATACCACCTTACACAGGGACAAAGAGGAAGGTGCAGATGAAAGTGCAGGTTCCTTCATCAGGTGGGGGGGCATACTCGTTGGCGACGTCACTGGCACAGGGCCCCTCAGAGTACGCAAAAGTGTCGCTGCTGGTGGGAGGCGCCCCCGCCATGCAAACACACCGCCGTACTTTGAGGGGCCCTGTGCCAGTGGCAATGCGAACGAGTGGGCCCCCCCTGCTTGCTCAGGATCACAGCACTTGCAACTTTTAAATACTTACCTTTCCCTGCAACACCGCCGTGACGTAGTCCGCATTTCCTGGGCCCACGAAAAACTTGAGCCAGCCCTACTCCCCCCACAACTTTCCCCCAATTCCCTATGCCCAACTATTATTATACAGTTAATTAAGATTGGCAAGCTTCAGAAACAAGAATGGATGTTTTTGGCATTAAAATGGGCACTGTAGGTGTTTTCCTGGCCTCCACTCACTGCCGACTATGCTTCCCCATTGACTTGCATTGGGTTTCGTGTTTCGGTCGATCCCCGACTTTTAGCGATAATCGGCCGACTGCACTCGACTCGACTCTGGACAAAATCGGGTTTCCCAAAACCCTACTCGATCTTAAAAAAATGAAAGTCGCTCAACCCTACTCACCACACATCTAGATAAGTTCCTTAGGGGGTCTACTTTCCAAAATGGTGTCACTTGTGGGGGGTTTCAATGTTAAAGCACATCAGGGGCTCTCCAAACGCAACATGGCGTCCCATCTCAATTCCAGTCAATTTTGCATTGAAAAGTCAAATAGCGCGCCTTCCCTTCCGAGCTCTGCCATGCGCCCAAACAGTGGTTTACCCCCACATATGGGGTATCGGCGTACTCAGGACAAATTGTACAACAACTTTTGGAGTCCATTTTCTCCTGTTACCCTTGGTAAAGTAAAACAAATTGGAGCTGAATTAAATTTTGTGTGAAAAAAAGTTAAATGTTCATTTTTATTTGAACATTCCAAAAATTCCTGTGAAACACCTGAAGGGTTAATAAACTTCTTGAATGTGGTTTTGAGCACTTGAGGGGTGCAGATTTTAGAATGGTGTCACACTTGGTTATTTTCTATCATATAGACCCCTCAAAATGACTTCAAATGAGATGTGGTCCCTAAAAAAAAATGGTGTTGTAAAAATGAGAAATTGCTGGTCAACTTGTAACCCTTATAACTCCCTAACAAATAAAAATTTTGGTTCCAAAATTGTGCTGATGTAAAATAGACATGTGGGAAATGTTACTTATTAAGTATTTTGTGTGACATACAGTACAGACCAAAAGTTTGGACCCACCTTCTCATTTAAAGATTTTTCTGTATTTTCATGACTATGAAAATTGTACATTCACACTGAAGGCATCAAAACTATGAATTAACACATGTGGAATTATATACTTAACAAAAAAAGTGTGAAACAACTGAAAATATGTCTTATATTCTAGGTTCTTCAAAGTAGCCACCTTTTGCTTTGATGACTGCTTTGCACACTCTTGGCATTCTCTTGATGAGCTTCAAGAGGTAGTCACCGGGAATGGTCTTCCAACAATCTTGAAGGAGTTCCCAGAGATGCTTAGCACTTGTTGGCCCTTTTGCCTTCACCCTGCGGTCCAGCTCACCCCAAACATCTCGATTGGGTTCAGGTCTGGTCACTGTGGAGGCCAGGTCATCTGGCGTAGCACCCCATCACACTCCTTTTTGGTCAAATAGCCCTTACACGGCCTGGAGGTATGTTTGGGGTCATTGTCCTGTTGATATATAAATGATGGTCCAACTAAACGCAAATCGGATGGAATAGCATGCCGCTGCAAGATGCTGTGGTAGCCATGCTGGTTCAGTATGCCTTCGATTTTGAATAAATCCCCAACAGTGTCACCAGCAAAGCTCCCGCACACCATCACACCTCCTCCTCCATGCTTCACGGTGGGAACCAGGCATGTAGAGTCCATCCGTTCACCTTTTCTGCATCGCACAAAGACACAGTGGTTGGAACCAAAGATCTCAAATTTGGACTCATCATACTAAAGCACAGATTTCCACTGGTCTAATGTGCATTCCTTGTGTTCTTTAGCCCAAACAAGTCTCTTCTGCTTGTTGCCTGTCCTTAGCAGTGGTTTCCTAGCAGCTATTTTACCATGAAAGAGCAGCGCCCCAGAGTCCTGGTCGTTGCAGTAATGTCGCTCTTCCACCAGGGGGAGTGATATTACGTCTGATGGTACTAAAGGAGTTCACCTTGCCAGGTATCACAAGTCACACACTACACTTCACACTCCAGTCCACCAGGGGGAGCCTTGCTTCTATCTATTAGGGCACTCCTCACACACGGGTAAAACTGGTGGGTTGGATAGGAAGTGAGTCAGAAGCTACCTGGGTTTGACCCAGAGAGGACCTATCAGGCAGACAGGGGGGAAAGGAGGAACATCTGAGCTGCAGACAGAGGGTCCCTGTCAGGGGTGGGATCCTGACAGAGACCAAGCACGAGATAGACCGTTACGGAGCTGCACCTGCACGCATTGCGGCAGCATCCTAAGAAAGGACAAGAAAGGAATTATATTGTGGAGAGTGAGAAATGAGATCACAGCACAAGGAGATAATACCGGGAGGAGTTCGGCCCCAAGATCAGCAGCCTCCTTCTGAGGCGCGTAGCCGGTGGCCGGAACACCGAGGGAGTAATAGGCTCTATGCATTACTTCAGAGACCGGCAGGACAGTCAATTCCAAGTTGGTTGCCCGACCTTAATACCTATGAAGACACGGAGGCAAATTGTGGGAGAGGGGCGTCACTAGGGTCCCTATAAATAAGCTCCAGGCCTACCCCGTCATATGGGTTGTCCTATCCATACCATCTGGGGGACAGAGAGAGAGAGAACATCAGAAACATCCACGAAAGTTGTGAGGACTATCCCGTGGTGCTCAGCATGGAGGTACTACAACACACAGGCGCTAGTAGGAAGGCTACTGATTTCCACCTGAACAAGGGAACTCTGGATGTGCCTTTGGACCGGCCGGACTCTGCCTGCCCTGTGATCTGTGCTCTGGACGCTGAAGTCTTCAGTAAAAGGTAAAGAGACTGCAACCTTGTGTCCTCATTATTCATTGCGCCTTACATCGTCCACCATCACCACCTACACATCTGGGAAGCCCTGGGGATACACTTCACCTGTCTGAAGGTATACATCTAGCTGCCATAACATCACCCCAGCGGACCCCTAAGCAGCGTCGGTCACCCTGACCGAATACCACAGGTGGCGTCACGAACACTAGATAAACTTCACCTTTAATTGGATGCCCCTCAAAGGGCAACGGACCGGGTCGGGCCACCGTGACATCCCCGGCACTGAGAGGGACCCAGTACCGAGTACCCCATTGCCCTTACGCGTGGGGGCGCTCCAAAGGCCTGCTGCACAAAGTCTCCTCTTAACAGTTGTTGTAGAGATGTGTCTGCTGCTAGAACTCTGTGTGGCATTGACCTGGTCTCTAATCTGAGCTGCTGTTAACCTGCGATTTCTGAGGCTGGTGACTCGGATAAACTTATCCTCAGAAGCAGAGGTGACTCTTGGTCTTTCTTTCCTGGGGCGGTCCTCATGTGAGCCAGTTTTTAGTAGCGCTTGATGGTTTTTGCCACTGCACTTGGGGACACTTTCAAAGTTTTCCCAATTTTTCGGACTAACTGACCTTCATTTTTTAAAGTAATGATGGCCACCCGTTTTTCTTTACTTAGCTGCTTTTTTCTTGCCATAATACAAATTCTAACAGTCTATTCAGTAGGACTACCAGCTGTGTATCCACCAGACTTCTGCACAACACAATTGATGGTCCCAACACCATTTATAAGGCAAGAAATCCCACTTATTAAACCTGACAGAGCACACCTGTGAAGTAAAAACCATTCCCGGTGACTACCTCTTGAAGCTCATCAAGAGAATGCCAAGAGTGTGCAAAGCAGTCATCAAAGCAAAAGGTGGCTACTTTGAAGAACCTAGAATATAAGACATATTTTCAGCTGTTTCACACTTTTTTGTTAAGTATATAATTCCACATGTGTTAATTCATAGTATTGATGCCTTCAGTGTGACTTTACAATTTTCATAGTCATGAAAATACAGAAAAATCTTTAAATGAGAACGTGTGTCCAAACATTTGGTCTGTACTGTATCTCTGAGATTTAAGGGCATAAAAATTCTAATTTGGAAAATTGCAAAATTTTCAAAATTTTCACAAAATTTCTTTTTTTTTTAAAATAAACGCAAGTCTTATCAAAGAAATTTTACCACTATCAAGAAGTACAATATGTCATGAGAAAACATTGTCAGAATCATCAGGATCCATTGAAGCTTTCCAGAGTTATAGCCTCATAAAGGGACAGTGGTCAGAATTGTAAAAATTGGCCCGGTCATTAACGTGCAAACCACCCTTGGGGCTTAAGGGGTTAATCTGACAAAAATGAAAATGATTACTTTTGTTAGATACAAGTTATTTCAGTGACCATTGTGGGTCACACAATAGGCCTGGACAGAAATGACTTTCATTTGTTTATTTTCGGTAAAAAAAAAACTTTGAAAATGAACAAATAAAAGTCAGACATTGCTTTTCAGCCATGCTTCCACTGAATTTAAAAAAAATAAAACTCATGAAGTAGGCCTGGACAGAAATAATGGTACCCTGAAAATAATGTGACAAAAGGGACATGTTAAATCGCGGTGTGTCCACTAATTATAATCACAGGTGTCTACAATCTTGGAATCAGTGAGTGGGACTGTGAATCAGTGAGTGGGACTGTATATAGGGCTACAGATACTCACTGTGCTGTTTGGTGACATGGTGTGTATCACACTCAACATGTACCAGAGGAAACGAAAGAAAGAGTTGTCTCAGGAGATTAGAAGGAAAATTAAACACAAATGTGACACCCCAGGTTCCTGGTTGATCTGGTGCCCTGGACTGTGGCTGCCTGAATTCGTCAGTAAGCCAGGTAAAGAGACTGCAAACTTGTGTCTTCCGTTTCTTGCTACACCACCCACCATCTTCATCTATACACCTGGAGCCCTGGGGACCCAGCTTCACCTGTGGGAAGCTATACCATCTTAGCTGCCATAACATCACCCCAGTGGACCCCTTTAAGCAGCGTCAGTCATCTCTGACCGAGAACCACAGGTGGCGTCATGAACACAAACTTTATTCAAAACCCCTTTAAGGACATTCCCTTTTACTTGGGCACCCAGGGTCACGGACTGGGTCGCCTCCACCGTGACATTCCCTTTAACTACCAGACCCAGTACCGAGTACTCCACGGCCCTGGCGGGTGTTCCACAAACATGTTAAAGATACAAGTTATAAGACCATCTCCAAGCAGCTTGATGTTCCTGTGACTACAGTTGCACATATTATTCAGAAATTTAAGATCCATGAGACTGTAGCCAACCACCCTGGACGTGGCCGCAGGAGGAAAATTGATGACAAATCAAAGAGACGGATAATATGAATGGTAACAAAAGAGCCCAGAAAAACTTCTAAACAGATTAAAGGTGAACTTCAAGCTCAAAGAACATCAGTGCACCATCCGTCGTTGTATGAGCCAATGTGGACTTCATGGGAGACGACCATTGTTGAAACAAATCATAAAAAAGCTAGACTGGAATTTGCCAAACTACATATTGCCAAGCCACAAAGCTTCTGGGAGAATGCCCTATGAACAGATGAGACAAAAATGGAACTTTTTGGCAAGGTACATCAGCTCTATATTCACTGATGGAAAAATGAAGCATATCAAGAAAAGAACACGGTCCCTACTGTGAAATATGGAGGAGGCTCTGTTATGTTCTGGGGCTGCTTTGCTGCATCTGGCACAGGGTGTCTAGAATCTGTGCAGGGTACAATGAAATCTCAAGACTATCAAGTGGTTCTAGAGAGAAATGTGCTGCCCAGTGTCAGAAAGCTTGGTCTCAGTCGCAGGTCATGGGTCTTGCAACAGGATAATGACCCAAAACACACAGCTAAAAACACACAAGAATGGCTAAGAGGAAAACATTCGACTATTCTGAAGTGGCCTTCTATGAGCCCTGACCTAAATCCTATTGAGCATCTTTGGAAAGAGCTGAAACATGCCGTCTGGAAAAGACAACCTTCAAACACGAGACAACTGGAGCAGTTTGCTCTTGAGGAGTGGCCAAAATACCTGTCGAAAGGTGCAGTAGTCTCATTGACAGTTACAGGAATCGTTTGCTTGCAGTGATTGCCTCAAAAGGTTGTGCAACAAAATATTAAGCTAATATCATCATCATTTCGGTCCGGACCTATTTGAAGAGTTTTATTTTTTTTTTCAATTCTGTGGAAGCATGGTTAAAAAGCAATGTTTGACTTTCATTTGTTCATTTTCATAGATTTTTTTTATTCATTATTTCTTTTGTCAGATTCAAGTTATTTTTGTGACCACTGTGAGTTTTTCTGCCCTTAAACGAGGGGAACCAACAATTTTGACCATGTGTGTAGATGTATAACTAGCCAGGGTTGGTCTTTGGGGGGGACGGGGGTCTTCATCTTTTCCAGATACAGATACCAAGGCCAAATTGATATGCAGCATGACAAGACAGAAGAGGACGAATCAAGGACTTATATTTACTGGTGATTTTTCTCATTTTGCAACTTGGCATCAGAATATTGCTGGGTATACGGTTTGTGATAGGAGATTTTATTTATCCAGATAAATGAGCAGGCATCGGGGCAGCCTCGCCAGTGACAACCTTGGTTTATATGCAAAAGACTCTGTCGGCAAGTATTTATTATTTTCTTTAATTTCCGGTCAGTTCTTCAAGTGGACGGACAGATAAATGGCCCTTCACACCGGCTAAATCAGGATAATAGAATAGATGATTCGGGGTGGGAGCAAAACATGACAACGTCTCATTCACCTATCAATCACCGTGTTAGCTCCTTTATGGGTGTACTGGAGAAGACTACACATTAACCGCTCATAGGCTCCAGCTGTCTGGCTGCATAGGGATATGGTGGGCTCTAGCTCATGTGGCACCTTGGCCACTTTCTACTCCCCAAAAAGTTAGTGGACTTGTGCTATGATGATTTCAAGGGGTATCAATGGGCAGGATAAACAAGATGTTCGGGGATGTTTGGTGGCATTGACGACAGTCTAATATATATGGTGCCTCCAGACTTTCCCCGACAAAGGATGACAGGGGAGAAGGATCCAACCTGTTGAGTTTCAGAAGCTGATACTTTTGTTCTCTTGGAGATAAGTTTGCTGCCAAATGATGCCAAGTCTTCCGGTGTTTGGAGGGTGATTTGACAGCTATCTAATGTGTATGGGGGAGGATCAGTCTATGGCACTAAAGATATCCAAGGCAACGCTGTCTCCATAAGTACCAAAGACTTAACATCGCACATGCCCGACCAACTGTTCCATTCAACTTCTCCTGGCTGTGGGCTGGTAGCCAGATCAGGGCCGGATTTAAGAAGTGGGTGGCCCGGGGCCCATTTTTCAAGGTGTTGCAATATGTAATGCAAAAACACAAAATTAAATGAACGCAAGTTTATTTACAAAAATCATTTACGCAGAGTAATTCAGGTAAAATCATTCATTTCTTACAATCCAAGCTCTTTCCTTGATTTTCGTGCTGCAAAATCACTAATGATGTCACTAAAGTCCAATTCACGCAGTATATCTGAGTCAGATATTGTTAGGGCTAGCGGAACACACCTAATGAATATATAGATTTTATTATGACAGATGCGTTCACAGCCCGGGGTTCACCGTGCAGGAGAACCTGCTGCTAGCAAATAGCGGAACTAAATGGCGGTGTTAGCTAACTCTGTTACTTCACAGAGCAGCCGTGAACTCAAAGCACTGCGCCCTGTTAGACTCCACAGAGGCACAGGCTAAGTGCCTAAACTAAACAAGAGCTGTCAGTGGTCATGCATGCACACAAAACTCCTCGCCGGAGGTGCCAGCATTCTAAGGGCTTATTTCGGCCAGATCCCTGAATACCCAAGCATACAAACTCCTCTCCGGAGGTGCCAGCATTCTAGGGGCTTATTTCAGCCGGGTCCCTGAACACACTCATACAAGACCACACTGGCGCAAAGTACATAAATAAAGAGCAATACTAGCGCATTGGCCGTGCGGCCATGCGAGCCTTAAATAGTTGCAGCACATACAGGACCTTCCTGGAAGGACCAATGAGAGGCTGTCACAGAGCGTGAGCACCTACAGGACCTTAGCTGCAGTGTCTGATCATGTGACCCTCGATCTCCACTGAGAGATCTTACTCTGGGCATGCTCAGAACGAGAAAAGCAGGACTCAGTCCCAGAAGCATCTGCTCGCCGCTGCCCAGCACTGACTTCAATGGCAGAAGCAGGAAAAGCAGCAGCAACTCTCTGTACAGAGTCAGACTGGGCGAGACGCTGGGACCGACGTCTCCGCTGATCAGACTCCACTGCGGCGGGAGAAGAATGGGAGACCGCAGCGGAGATGGCCCGAGATTCCCCTTGTGCAGAGACGGGAACTCGACCCCTAACATTACCCCCCTCCTAGGGCCCCCCCCTCCTTGGACCTTGCTACGCTCGAAGGCAGCAATGAGCTGCGGAGCCCGAATGCGCTCAGCAGGCTCCCAGGACCTATCCTCAGGACCGTAACCCTTCCAGTCCACCAAATAAAATTTTTTGCCACGAACCACCTTGCACCCCAAAATAGCGTTCACCTCGTAATCGTCCGTAGATGAACCCGATGTCCCGGCAGATGACTCGGAAAACCGGGACATGTATACAGGTTTCAAGAGGGACACATGAAAGGTGTCGGTGATACCCAGGCGTGGCGGAAGGGCTAAACGATAGACCACAGGGTTAACCTGTTCGAGGACCTTGAAAGGACCCAAGTAGCGAGGTGCAAACTTAGTGGACTCAACACGCAGCCTGATGTTACAGGCGGAGAGCCACACTAAGTCGCCAGGAGCAAAGGTTGGAGCGGGACGCCGATGTGCATCGGCAGAGGACCTCTTTCTCTCCTTGGAGGCCAGAATGGCATCCTGAGTGCGGTCCCAAATATCCCGTGCTTCCACAGCCCAGTCTGCCACCCTGGAGTCGGCAGAAGGCACGGGCATAGGCACAGGTACCCGCGGATGCTGACCATAGTTGAGGAGGAATGGGGTTTGTCCAGTGGAGTTGGCTACCGCATTGTTCAGCGCAAACTCTGCCCACGGTAGCAAGGATGCCCAGTCATCCTGCCTGGCTGAGACAAAATGTCGCAGATATGTGACCAAGGTCTGATTGGCCCTCTCTACCAATCCATTCGTCTCGGGATGATATGCAGAAGAGAGATTTAACTCAATGCTGAGAAGACGACAAAGCTCTCTCCAGAACCGAGACGCAAACTGGGGACCCTGGTCACTGACAATTTTGTCTGGCATACCGTGTAGGCGGAAGATGTGCTTTATGAACAACGCTGCCAAGGCCCGTGCCGAAGGTAACCGTGGAAGTGGCACCAAATGCACCATTTTGGAAAAATGATCAGTGATAACCCAAATGATGGTACAGCCCCGAGACTTGGGCAAACCCACCACAAAGTCCATCCCGACCATCTCCCAGGGCCTGTCTGCCACGGCAATGGATAGAGTAACCCAGCTGGCCGTTGTCGAGGAGACTTATTTTTGGTGCAGGAGACACACGCCAGAATATAATCCCTGACATCACGGACCATATGTGGCCACCAGTACGTCCTCGCCAACAGCTCAGATGTCCTTTTTGTCCCAAAAGGTCCACCCTCCCTGGACGAATGAGCCCACAAGAGAACCTCCGGTCGCAAACTAATGGGTACAAAAGTCTTGTCCGGAGGCACAGACTCTAGCGAAACCGGAGCTACGGTTCTCAGACTCTCAGTGGGGACAATAAGCCGAGGCTCCTCTTCCTCCTCCACAGATGACACAACGGAGCGAGAGAGAGCGTCGGCACGAATGTTCTTCTCCCCTGAAAGAAAATGGACCGGGAGAAGAACAAGGACCATTTAGCCTGGCGAGAATTTAACCGCTGGGCTGTCTGCAGGTACACCAAATTTTTATGGTCTGTGAAGACTTGGAAAGGAAAACAAGCTCCCTCCAAGAGATGTCTCCACTCCGAGAAAGCCAACTTCATGGCCAGCAACTCCCTGTCCCCGATGGAATAATTCCTCTCTGCTGGTGAGAAGGTCGTAGAAAAGAAGAAGCAAGGATGCTTCCGACCCTGAGCATCTTTTTGGAAAAGGACTGCTCCAGCACCAACAGATGAGGCATCCACCTCCATGATAAATGGTTTGTCTACATCGGGGCGATGTAGGATGGGAGCGCTAGCGAAGTGTGACTTTATGGAATTAAAGGCCTTGGAGACCTCCTCAGACCACAATTTGGTATTTGCTCCCTTCTTGGTAAGGGCAACCAAGGGAGCTACCAAAGTTGGAAGTGTGTTATGAACTGTCGATAGTAGTTAATGAACCCCATAAAGCGCTGCGCCGCTTTAAGAGAATGGGGTTCCTGCCAGTCCATCACAGCCTGTAGCTTGGCAGGATCCATAGCCAAACCCTGGGCAGAGATGATATAACCAAGAAATGGCAAGGACTCCTGCTCAAACACACACTTCTCCAACTTGGCGTAGAGGGAGTTTGCCCGTAGGAGGTCAAAGACTTTGCGAACATCTCTCCAATGGGAGTCAATATCTGGAGAGTAGATGAGAATATCATCCAGATAGACTACGACCGAGGTGGTGAGCATATCCCGGAAGATGTCGTTCACAAAGTCTTGGAAAATGGCTGGGGCATTACAGAGCCCGAAGGGCATCACCAGATACTCATAGTGCCCATCCCTGATGTTAAAAGCCATCTTCCATTCATCCCCCTCACGGATGTGAATCAGGTTGTAAGCACCCTGCAGATCTAAT
The DNA here is from genome assembly GCF_051348905.1 of Ranitomeya variabilis. Lineage (NCBI taxonomy): Eukaryota > Metazoa > Chordata > Amphibia > Anura > Dendrobatidae > Ranitomeya > Ranitomeya variabilis. Next base: position 246,643,977 of record NC_135233.1, on the reverse strand, counting down.
TTTGTAAATACCCTTGCTTCCCGTAGCCTATCAAAAAGCTCAGATATCAGGGGTAATGGGTACTTGTTCTTAACGGTAAAGGCGTTAAGACCCCTGTAGTCTATACATGGACGCAGTTCCCCATTCTTCTTCTGAACAAAGAAGAACCCAGCCCCAGCAGGTGACACTGACTTCCTGATGAACCCTCTTGCCAGATTCTTTTGGATGTACTGAGACATAGCCTCCGTCTCCGGGAGAGATAACGGATAAACTCGACCACGGGGAGGCTCAGCACCAGGCAAGAGGTCAATAGGACAGTCATAGGGGCGGTGAGGCGGAAGGGACTCCGCCGCCTTTTTGGAGAACACGTCCGCATGAGACCAGTATTGCTTGGGGAGAGAGGATAGATCTGCGGGTACCTCTGTAGTAGCAACCTGAACGCACTCCCTTTGACACCTACCCTCACAAGACTCACCCCATCCCAAAATTCTGCCTGAGGACCACTCGATATGTGGAGAGTGGTACCGTAACCAAGGTATCCCCAACAGGACCTCATCAATTCCCTCAGGTATGACGAGCAGAGATATTGTCTCCTGATGGGATGGCGACATGGACAGAGTAAAAGGAATGGTCTGGTGAGTTATCTGTGAGGGCAGTGTCGACCCATTCACCACTCGTACCGTAACTGGTTGCGCTAGCATAACCAGCGGTATTGCGTGACGTTGGGCGAAGGCGGAAGACATAAAATTGCCCTCCGCCCCAGAATCCACGCAGAGCTCTACTGAGTGGGAAGATGAGCCAATAATAATTGTCCCCTTAAAGGACAATATTGAGGCAAACGTCGCCGTATCTAGTGTACCTCCACCGACTACCACTAGAGGCGGACATCTCCTCGACCGCTGGGAACATCTGGTGGCAAGATGTCCAGACTGCTGGCAAACATGACAGACCTTGGGTGCCCAAGCGGTCCGGGACTTAGAACCCGCTCGAGACACCTCCCTGGACTCATGTGACTCAGGAACCTGGACCGGAGATTCCAGAGGTTTGGCGAAGGTGGGAGCCAGCCGAAACCTCTGCCTACACTGGACTCGCTCTAACCTCCGCTCGTGAAAACGGAGGTCAATGCGGGTAGAGACAGTTATTAACTCCTCCAGTGTGGCAGGAATCTCCCTAGTGGCCAGAGCGTCCTTAACATGATCAGCCAGCCCCCTCCAAAATATGGGGATAAGGGCTTTATCCGGCCACTCCAGCTCTGAAGCTAAAGTTCGGAAACGGATGGCAAATTGGCTGACCAAGGACACACCCTGAGTTAATGCCAGCAGTTGGAGCGCCATATCATGGGTGACTTGAGGTCCTAGGAAGACCTGTTTCAGAGTGCTCAGAAACAACGGAGCACTCTGCACCACACGATCATCACGCTCCCACAGCGGCGTAGCCCATTCCAACGCCCTGTCTGACAAGAGGGACACAATAAATCCCACCTTAGCCCGCTCTGTGGGAAAACGTGCAGCCAGTAGCTCGAGGTGAATAGAGCACTGACTCACGAATCCCCTACAAGATCTGCTTTCTCCAGAAAATTTTTCTGGCAGCGGGAGGCGCGAAAATGTCGGAACAGGGGTGGCAGTGGACAAGGTTGCTGCAGCCACGCTAGCAGCCTGTACAGCAACTGCGGAAATATCCACAGCTGAGGTTGAGCTCTCGAGAGCCGCCAACCTACCCTCCAGCTGCTGGATATACCGCAAAGATTGCTGTATGTCCCCATTTACTAGCCATACCCTGGCGCTAGTATTGTGTTAGGGCTAGCGTAACACACCTAATGAATATATAGATTTTATTATGACAGATGTGTTCGCAGCCCAGGGTCCACCGTGTATGAGAACCTGCTGCTAGCAAATAGCGGAACTAAATGGCGGTGTTAGCTAACTCTGTTACTTCACAGAGCAGCCGTGAACTCAAAGCACTGCGCCCTATTAGACTCCACAGAGGCACAGGCTAACTGCCTAAACAAGAGCAGTCAGTGGTCATGCATGCACATGAAACTCCTCGCCGGAGGTGCCAGCATTCTAAGGGCTTATTTAGGCCAGATCCCTGAATACCCAAGCATACAAACTCCTCGCCGGAGGTGCCAGCATTCTAGGGGCTTATTTCAGCCGGGTCCCTGAACACACTCATACAAGACCACACTGGTGCAAAGTACCTAAATAAAGAGCAATACTAGCGCATGGCCGTGCGGCCATGCGAGCCTTAAATAGTTGCAGCACGTACAGGACCTTCCTGGAAGGACCAATGAGAGGCTGTCACAGAGCATGAGCACCTACAGGACCTTAGCTGCAGTGTCTGATCATGTGACCCTCGATCTCCACTGAGAGATCTTACTCTGGGCATGCTCAGAACGAGAAAAGCAGGACTTAGTCCCAGAAGCATCTGCTCGCCGTTGCCCAGCACTGACTTCAATGGCAGAAGCAGGAAAAGCAGCAGCAACTCTCTGTACAGAGTCAGACTGAGCGAGATGCTGGGACCGACGTCTCTGCTGAGCAGACTCCACTGCGGCAGGAGAAGAATGAGAGACCCCAGCGGAGATGGCCTGAGATTCCCCCTGTGCAGAGACGGGAACTCGACCCCTAACAGATATACTGTGTGAATTGAGCTTTAGTGGGCTGTATGTATATGAGGGGCTGCTGCTGGGCTCTATATACACTCACTGGCCACTTTATTAGGTACACCTGTCCAACTTCTTGTTAACACTTAATTTCTAATCAGCCAATCACATGGCGGCAACTCAGTGCATTTAGGCATGTAGACATGGTCAAGACAATCTCCTGCAGTTCAAACCGAGCATCAGTATGGGGAAGAAAGGTGATTTGAGTGCCTTTGAACGTGGCATGGTTGTTGGTGCCAGAAGGGCTGGTCTGAGTATTTCAGAAACTGCTGATCTACTGGGATTTTCACGCACAACCATCTCTAGGGTTTACAGAGAATGGCCCGAAAAAGAAAAAAAATCCAGTGAGCGGCAGTTCTGTGGGCGGAAATGCTTTGTTGATGCCAGATGTCAGAGGAGAATGGGCAGACTGGTTCGAGCTGATAGAAAGGCAACAGTGACTCAAATCGCCACCCGTTACAACCAAGGTAGGCCTAAGAGCATCTCTGAACGCACAGTGCGTCGAACTTTGAGGCAGATGGGCTACAGCAGCAGAAGACCACACCGGGTACCACTCCTTTCAGCTAAGAACAGGAAACTGAGGCTACAATTTGCACAAGCTCATCGAAATTGGACAGTAGAAGATTGGAAAAACGTTGCTTGGTCTGATGAGTCTCGATTTCTGCTGCGACATTCGGATGGTAGGGTCAGAATTTGGCGTAAACAACATGAAAGCATGGATCCATCCTGCCTTGTATGGAGCATCTTTGGGATGTGCAGCCGACAAATCTGCGGCAACTGTGTGATGCCATCATGTCAATATGGACCAAAATCTCTGAGGAATGCTTCCAGCACCTTGTTGAATCTATGCTACGAAGAATTGAGGCAGTTCTGAAGGCAAAAGGGGTCCAACCCGTTACTAGCATGGTGTACCTAATAAAGTGGCCGGTGAGTGTATATGGGGGGCTGCTTCCAGGCTGTATATATCAGAGGCTCACATTTTTTGGCCAAATCTTGTGCTAAGCATCTCATGTGTTTTTTAATAGATTTCACAAGCCATTAAGCTATTCACATCTCATGTATCGCACATTTACTTGATTTAGTACAGTTGAGTGCAGCCATTGATCTATTTGCAATATAAGTCTTTTTTGGTTATGCACCAGTTCAGACTAGATTGCTGTTCAGTCAGTTTACCTATATTTACTATGTTTACCTGTATATATCAGAGGCTGTTGCTGTGCTGGCTGCATATAGTATAGAGGCTGAGGGGCTGTATAAAGTGTATACACAGCACTATACTGTAAACAGGTCCACACTATATACATACAGTATACACAGACACTGTAATGCAGGATATAGTGTGGACCTGTATATACAGTATGGTACTGTGTAGGACAGGAGCTGCAAGAAAGATACACAGACAGACAGACACACAGACACACACATACAGACACACACACACACACACACAGAGATCATACTCACCCACCACGACACTGTGAAGACTGAACCACTTCACCACTCGATCTTCAGTGACGGAAGATCCAGAGTGAAATCCTGCCGCTCTCCGCGCTGGAGAATCCTCTTCTCGCGCCGACATCGTGGCTCCGCCTCCTTCCTCGAAGGTAGCTGAACAAACTCCCATCTGATCTAATCCGAGGGAGCGATCATATAGCTGAATGGGTAGTGCCTAGAAGCTTCTTTTGGGATCGGAGAAGGCTGCCGCATGCCGTAAGCTAAGCATTAGGTACAGGGAGGGTACTAAGGAAGTCTGGCTAGGCTAGCCAGGTCAGTGGATGCTGACGCAGGTCAGGTGCCATGACTCTGCTGCTCTGCGCCAGCCACTGAGATGTAGGACCATAGCCAGGTCCCTACACTTTCAATAGTTTCTCTTTTGTTAAATGTTCCTTATCATTAGAAACGGTTCACAGCAAAAGGACGTGTATTTTACATGTTTTGAGATATTTATCCCTATATTGGTGGGAGGCCCCCCTAAATCCGGGCCTGGGCCAGATAAGAAAGGAGGACTTGAGCCCCACACTAATCGAACATGGTGATAAAGGAATATTCTAGATTCCATAAATTAAGAATAGACCATTATTTTAAATGATACGTGGTAGGTATTTGTCTAGGTGTCCACGCTAACCTCTGGTTACCATTCATGGCTGCAAGATCTAAAAGCAGTCCTCTGTATACGAGCTTTTCCGCTACACTGATTGCCACTGAGAGGTGATTATTGATCTGGCTGCTATTTATCCCAATCGCCCAATTTCAGTAACTGACAGATTGTGCAGATTTGTGAGGGAATCCTTTATTTTTGACAAGATAAATATATTTCCATCTCAGTCATGACTTATACCTTGATTCAATTAATGAAACGTCAATCTACTAAAATGCTTGTGCATGCCCTCATCATCTCCCGCCTTGACTACTGCAACATCCTTTTCTGCGGCCTCCCTGCTAACACCCTTGCACCTCTCCATTCCATCCTTAACTCTGCTGCCTGAATAATTAATCTCTCTCCTCGCTACTCCTCCGCTTCCCCTCTCTGCAAAACTCTTCACTGGCTCCCATTCCCTCAGCGTATCCAGTTCAAATTACTAATACTGACCTACAAAGCCATCCATAACCTGTCTCCTCCATATATCTCTGAACTAATCTCCCGATAACTTCCCTCACGTAATCTCCGGTCCTCCCAAGACCTCCTTCTCTCCTCCACACTTATCCGCTCCTCACTCAACCGCCTCCAAGACTTCTCATGAATATTCCCCATCCTCTGGAATTCGTTGCCCCAACACGTCCGACTATCAACCACATTCGGATCCTTCAGACAGAACTGAAAACCCACCTCTTCAGGAAAGCCTACAGCCTGCACTGACCCCGCTGCCTCCTTACCACTACTGAAGCTACCACCTCACCAACACCGGAGCTCCTGCATCCCTCAACCTATTGTCTCCATCCCCACCATCCTGTAGAATGTAAGCCCGCAAGGGCAGGGTCGTCACCCCTCTGTATCAGTCTGTAATTGTTAGTTTGCTTACTGTAAGTTATATCTTTAATTTGTATGTAACCCTTTCTCATGTACAGCACCATGGAATCAATGGTGCTATATAAATAAAAAGTAATAATAATAATAATGCGCCAGCAACGTGTTTCAGGCCACAAGGAGTCTAGTTTTGGTCTATTTGGTTTAATGCATGATTTTATTGGAACTAGTGGACAATTCTGTACCAATCTAGGCCTGCATGATATCTTAGTGTCTTCATCATGTAAACAAGACCCAAGTTTTAACTCCTTCATTATTGCTCCTTTTGGAATGAAGCTTTGTAAGTTTTTTTTCACTATTACTTTGCTTAGACAACATTTTTTTTCTACTTTGTAGTAGAGCACTCAGCACTGGGACCAATATCGCTTATGACTGTATTGGCTTTTGCTGTAGCTGCCTGCCATTGAGCGCAGAAGGTCATGGACTCCATGCAGTTAGAATGACTTCTAAGTGTATAGGCGAATAAGACATTGCGCAGTGCGCCAGGTGTGTAAGACTGGCAAGGCGCGTAGTGCTTTTTGGGCCCTGACTTATCAGATAAAACTGCAAGGTATTACTACTCAATGAATTATTATTATTATACATTTTTATAGCGCCATTTATTCTATGGCGCTTTACATGTGAAAAGGGGCAAATATAGACAAATACAATAAACATGAGGAAAAAACAAGGCACTAACAGGTACAGAAGAAGGGAGGACCCCGCCCGCGAGGGCTCACAGTCTGCAGGGGATGGATGAGGATACACTAGAAAAGGGTAGAGCTGGTTGTGCAGCAGTTCAGTAGGTTGAGGATCACTGCAGGCTGTAGGCTTGTCGGAAGAGGTGAGTCTTCAGGTTCTTTTTGAAGGTTTCAATGGTAGGCGAGAGTCTGATGTGTTGGGGTGGAGAGTTCCAGAGTATGGGGAAGCACGGGAGAAGTCTTGGATGCGGTTGTGGGAAGAAGAGATAAGAGGGGAGTAGAGAAGGAGATCTTGTGAGGATCGAAGGTTGCGTGTAGGTAAGTACCAGGAGACCATGTCACAGATGTATGGAGGAGACTGGTTGTGGATGGCTTTGTATGTCATAGTAAGGGTTTTGAACTGGAGTCTCTGGACGATAGGAAGCAAGTGAAGGGCTTGGCACAGGGGAGAGGCTGGGGGGTAGCTTGGAGACAGGTAGATTAGTCGGGCAGCAGAGTGTAGGATGGATTGGAGTGGTGCCAGAGTGCTAGAGGGGAGGCCAGAGAGTAGGAGGTTGCAGTAGTAAAGGTGGGAGATGATAAGGACGTGCACTAGTCTTTTTGTGGTTTTGTTGCCAAGGAATGCGTGGATCTGGAAAATATTTTTGAGTTTGAGACAGCAGGAAGAGGCTAGGGCTTGGATATGAGGGCAGAGTTGAGGATCACCACGAGTCACTGAGCATGCGGGACTGGGGAAAGTGAGCAGCCATTGTCCTTGATGGATAGGTCTGGTGGAGGGGTAGAGTGAGATGGTTGAAAGATTAATTCTGTTTTGCCCATGTTCAGTTTTAGAAAGCGAGCAGAAAAGAAGGCCGAGATGGCAGACAGACAGTGTGGGATTTTGATGAGTAAGGAGGTGAGGTCAGGTCCAGATAGGCAGATCTGAGTGTCATCGGCGTAGAGATGATACTGCAAACCGTGGGATTCTATGAGCTGTCCCAGGCCGAAGGTGTAGATGGAGAAGAGTAGAGGTCCCAGAACTGAGCCTTGAGGGACACCAACAGACAAGGGGTGAGGAGAGAAGTAGGGCCAAGTCTGTGATGACAAGAGATAATAGAATCTGTAGCAGGAGGGAATGGTCCTCAGTGTCAAAGGCAGAAGACAGGTCCAGGAGAAGGAGGACAGAGTAGTGTCTCTTGCTCTTGGCGGTTAGTAGGTCATTGGTGACTTTAGTTAGGGCAGTTTCAGTTGACTGATGGGGTTGGAAGCCAGATTGTAACCAGTCAAAGAGGGAGCAGGAGTAGAGGTGGGAGGACAGTTCAAGATGGACATGCTGTTCTAGTAGTTTTGAGGAATAAGGGAGAAGAGAATGTTAACAATGGTTTCAGACTTGGGCTTCAAGTCTGTCACCCGGGTCATGACTGCATATGACTGCCCCAAGTCTACAGGCTTCTTTTTCGGTAGTTCTACACTGATGCTCAATGCTGCCGCACTCACTATTCTGGTTCTGTCTTGCTTACTCTCTTTAGCATGTGATCCTTAGTCAGCAATCTGGAATTGTGCATCCTTCACTAAATAAGTGCTTGTGAGTATACACCACTTCACAGTTGCACTTGCATCTCAAAGTCTAAAATTCAGCAACTCGACCTACGGTCACTCGCTGCTCTTCATCTCTGGTTTGCCCCCCATGTCTCACCCTTGGACATCAATGGGCACTTTCTGTGCCTTTAGACACCAATGAACATCTTCCGGGTATTTGGACACTAATGGGTGCCTTCCTCGCATTTGGACACCAATGGGTGCCTTCCTTGCATTTGGACACCAATGGGCGCCTTCCTTGCATTTGGACACCAATGGGCGCCTTCCTCGCATTTGGACACCAATGGGCGCCTTCCTAGCATTTGAACACCAATGGGTTCCTTTCTCGCATTTGGACACCAATGGGCACCTTCTTCACATTTGGACAACAATGGGTACAGTCTTCGCATTTGGACACCAATGGGCACCATCTTCGCATTTGGACACCAATGGACGCCTTGCTCATAGTTGGGCACCAATGGGCAACTTCCTCGCATTTGGACACCTACTGCTTCTTTTTCAAAAGAATTGAATATTCATGGATGACGATCTATCATACTATGAGCCAAGAAAGAAAGAAGTGTTTCTGATTATATATTATTATAGACACGAAACGCTGGTTAGCCATGATCTTCTCTATACTACAGGCAGAAATAAAAAAAATCACAACATGGGGAAACAAATTTAACATGGCCCTATACAGCATCACACAAAGTGCTTATTACCCATAAATACAGAGCCGTGTGTCTTATTACAGGTACTGTCGTGGCATAAAACCGAATCCTGTCGCAACAGCACTCCTAGCGTGCGAAAAGGGTATAAAGGTCTCTTAATGCATCATAATTGTTAGCACCTAGTTGACACCTACGTATGGTTGGGTCGCTGTCATGCCTGGCCATGCTGGGTCTTATAGGTGCACAAAATTTAAAAAACCCCTCTGCAGACCACCCGATATTTAACATCACGTCCAAAAAGAGCGATATGTAAGTCTACTACATTCGATGATTTGAAAATGAGATGACAAGCCTAAGGAATAAAAAATAAATACATTTAAAAAAGGGGGTGTATGGGTTAAAAAAAAAAGAATTTGCAGGATTTCAGCTCCGGTGTAAAAATTTCTGACCATTCCTCACAGAAGACAAAACCATTTACCCGGGGATCAATTTAACCTCCGAGAGTCGACTCTTTTCACACTATAATCCATCATATTTCCCCATCTCCAATTTTTCTGTGTCGGAGCATCTTAAGTCAGCGATGAATTATTCTACAGGGAGCAGAGAGGGTCCCTCCTAGGTGCCGAGATGAGGGAGTTACCCTACGGCCCCGGTGGGTCAGATAGTATTAGGCTGCGGAGCGGGAGAGGCTTAACGTGCATGCCCCCATATTGGCAGTTGTTGTGTTGTACTCATCTGTCAAAAGGGTCCTGTAATCAATCACTGCGCTGATCAATAGACACTTTATGCATTCATCATCCCCCTCCTTATAGGGTCTATTAGGATGTGGCTGTCTGTTCCTGCAAAGAACAAAGGCGGATAAATAACACACGTGTGCCGCGGAAAGCTTATCCGAGCTAAATAACAGCTCCCATCATCTATTTATATTGCAAGTGAAATGATTAAAAGGGAGTGACAAAATCTGAGCAAAATTGGGAGAGATTTTTTTTTTGTAAAATCCATTCTGTGTGTGAGGGGAGGTGGTGGTGATGGTGGGGGGGGGATCAGATCTTCTGGGCCGTTGATTGGTCTGTCACTTTGATTTGTGGTCTGCTCTGCCAAGATAATGGGTATATCTAACAGCTGGGCACATGGAGGAAACGTATCGGGCCGGGGTAAAGCCATACAGATTGGATGCCGCCTGGGAGACTTTGTGTTAAGTGCAATGTTCGTGCCTGTTGCAATGTAATTATTGTAAGGCAAACAAGTTGGTGACAAATCCGAAGAGCATTGGTTTTTTTTTTAGGACTTACGTATTTTATTGGTCAATATCAATTTACGGTTTTGATTCTCCCTGGTTGATACCGTCTTTTTCAATTATTTTATACTACAGACGGTAGAGAAAATTCATTTGTTAACCCTGATAATCTGCATATATAAACATTTTCGATGATAGATCAGATAAGCTTAATTAAGTTTTGTCTGCTTTCCTCCAGCCGCCAGTCCCGGCCACAAGACCAGCCACCAGTCCCAGCCATGAGGTGAGGTGTAGGTTAAACTAATTTTACTTTTAAAAAATGGACCCTTAGGGTATGTGTCCACGTTCAGGATTACATCCGGATTAGCTGCGGATTGGATGCTGCGTACAGCCGCAGCGTTCAACCCGCAGCGTCCAGATGTTACAGCATAGTGGAGGGGATTTTATGAAATCCCGTCTCCACTATGCGTGCGAACGCGCATCCGGCGACCCTGCGTCTACAGACATGCGGAGCGTCTTTTTAGAACGCAGCATGTCTGTTTACCTTGCGGCGACGCTTCGTTGCTGCAAAGTAAATCACAGGGCCCTATGTGCTGAAATTCCGGATGTGTGCAATGAACACATCCGGAATCACCGCGCGTACAGAAGGGGGTGGCGCTTTGGGTGGAGCGGGTTTTCCGCTCTGTCCAAAGCGCCGTCTTTACGGACAGTGGACACGCACCCTTAATGGTCCCAGTGTAAGCAGGTTCAGAGATGCAGTAACACAGGGAATGCAGAGCAAGGGTTAACAACAATGCAATTTAATTTATAACAATAATGAACTCCTCGCAGGGAGGCAACAGATAATTAACAATAGAATTATGGTATAACACAACAGTCTTGTTATTAAACTGCACTTATCGTGACTTCTCTGTTCCTCAATCGCATGCAGTCTGATGAGAGTTGTAATTGTGCAACGGCCGGTAAGGCGTCCTCAGGCGTAACCCGCCAACATGCAATCCAGCTTCTGGCGGCAACGGGCGCTCACCGGTTTTCCCCATTGAGCCCTAGTCCATTAATCTGTAGAGCCGAAGTGGGTAATGTCATGGAAGTCTCTATCCGGGGTGAACTCTGACGCACGCCTATCAGCAAGGGGGGATGCGCCTCAAGATCCCGTACCTGACACTCGCTTCTCAATGCGAGCACTGCATGCTGTCTGTCACAGAGCACAACGCTCTGCACACCCACTGGTTCTGAGGGGCCCTCACGTAACCTTTGCCAGGTCTCAGCTCAGCACCCTCTCTCTTCTCGCAGAGAGCGACACATACCTGCTTCCTCTCCCAGCGGGAAACTCTGCTCTTTTCCCACGCTTTCCGCTCTCTCTCGTCTCGCCACACCCCTTCTCACCAGGTCATGGGTCCTGTCCAGCTCCCCATTCTTTCCCCCCAGCAACACTGAACACAACCTCGACAGTTCCGGACCCGGCATTGCACAGGTACCCACAGCGCGGTCTTCCTCCTTACACCAACATAGAAAAAAGCAGATACCCACCTGCCAGTCTCCTACTGCTCTTATATACTGCTGCTAGTGTCCCTCATGGATTTTGTGGCTTCATCTTCCAGTGGTGGGTGTCAGGTTACCACTTTAGCTAATCAGCAGACACAAACTGCAGTGGCAAATTTCCACCTAACCTGGAAGAAATCAACTCCTAGCTCTTTTTCCCCCTTCGAATGGGCCTCCCGATTAGCTGCAGTGATCTCTTGGTGCCACCTAGAAAGAGAAAGTCAGGACACTGGTGGGGGACACAGAGCAGAACAGAAGTGCAGCAGGGGTCCATATTTTATGTTAGGTCCATCATGGGCCATTTTTACACTAGGGTATCAAACAAATTAGATAAACATTGGGCAATTTTTGGTGAGAACCTCCGATCATCTACTGTCGAAGGGGGTCTACAGACACTTCTGTGATTGATGAGGACGTGGAAAAGAAGTATTGTGCTTGATGGATTTCAACATGTCCTGTGAGAGCCAACCTTTGGACATCACCCTACCAAATAGAGCACTTGCATCCATAAACATGTAAAGAGTGAAGCGGTATATGGGGGGTCCAAAAGAATTGTTGCTCGACAGATACCTAAAATACATGGCCACATTAATTTATTTTGGTGGGATCTGGTAATGATCTAATGTCTGATTAGGACCACAGATGTCAGACCAGGAGTGTCTGCACTTTTTTTTACAATTTTTAATTTTGTTTATTTTTTGCAGCACAAGTTGGTTAATTTAAGAGGGGGAAGTACAGGGCCATTAATGAGGCCAACAAGAACGCAACCTGTGGTCAAGACCTACAAGTATGGAGATTCGAACATTAGATTATTGGCGTCTACTACCTGGATATCTGATAATGGAGATGTGAGAGTCCAATCTTCTTGAGCTTCATATGTTTATCACATCACAAATATAATCCTCGTCTCAGACCCATCACCAGCTCGGACAATATAATTCTTTAAGACGTCCATATTCTAATTAACTGGAGGCGTTTAATGCATTCTGTAAGTCTCCGTCTGCTCTGACAAATCACGTCTGCCACCTACATATGCACGGAGCAAAATTAAATAGCTGAATATGCATAACTGCAAGCAAAATGAACACGTTGTAGCCAGAGCGAAGAAGTGTAATATTCTCCGGTGAAGATGCCATCCCCAGCATCATTAAGGGAAGGGATCACTTAAAGACATCCTTAAGTGTCATGGGCTTCTGTGAAACAAAAAATGGAGGCCGCTCTCATCTCTGTGAATGATGGGAGTCTTCAAAAGAAGACTTCAATAATCACAGCTGGTAATCATCCCGCCCTGAAAAATAAAATAAAATATATATATATATATATATATAACATAGATACATCTTTTCCCATGAAGCTAATGACATTTATAAAATAATTATTTTTATTAATGATTTCAGATCAAGTCTATAAAAGCTTGTTGTTTTTAAGCAGCACAAAAATGACATTTATGGACCTCTATCAAGATCCCCCATATCAACAGTGTTCCCCAATTTGAATATTTTTGGACATTCATCTGGCAGCCTAAAGTGTATAACCACCTTAATAATCATGTAGATTTAGGTAGACCAAACCTTAGTGGGATCGACTGCCCATCTACTGTGTAGTAGGTACTATGCGGACATTCATTTGCCCCATGCCAGGGTAAAGGGAAAAAAAGGATTGGGCATGTTGAATTTCAGCATGCCTGATCGTTGCCTAGAAAAGTCAGCAATAGAGTTGTCGATTTGTAGCTTACTACATTCTCCCCATTCAACAGATGCATGATCAAACAACCTGACTGTGCACATGGTATGAGAGAGTTGGAAGGAAAAGTTGTCTGTGAAGCAGAGTCACTTCTCACAGATAAGATGTGAGTTGGGGAAAGTCAAGGTGTCTGAGGTCAAAAGCCAGGAGGGTACGTCAAACAGAGGGGTAAGACAAAGGAGTAGTCAGGCCACAGTCCGGGGTCAGAATTCCAAGAAGGTAGAGGATCAAGACAAAGGGGCTAGGCAAATGGATGGTCAGATGTAAGGTTCAAGGTTGGGCAACAAAGATCAGAATATAGGAACTTAGAGCACAGAGAAAACGCACACCACTTGATTGAGCGATTGAGATTGAGCAATTGGGCTGTCACTCACAATACTGACATCTCAGCACACTCTATCCTATAGAGCGGCTGTGCCATCACTGACAAAGTGGTGGAATTGTGACACTGTCGACTCCATCAAGGGTTTGACTAACAGTTATTGAATTTGTATAGCCCCCCCATACGATCGTTCTGCTGACAGCTCTCTCTCCTCCCAAAACATCTGTTGGAGTAAGGCAGGAGACCCCCATACACATCAGACATCTGGTTTGCCCAATATTAGTCTAGTATGTATGGGGGTCTTTAATCTTGAACCACATTGAATTAATGTTCAGTGGACCACTCGGAAGGGTTCGTCCAAGATTAGAAAAACATGGCTATCTTTTTCCACAATGAAGCGATGGCCGGGGGACCACCACGGTGCAGGAAGACTACTGTACACAAGATGAGGTGCAAACAACAAAGGGTAGAATTATTGGGAGGCAAGGAATGAAGTGGGTGAGGAAGATGCAAACGGGTATGCAATGGCAAGAGACACTTTACAAGAGTTATAAACTTTATCTTGTCCGTAAAATAGCACGGTGCTCCAACTATTACAGACTCAGAATATGTCTTACAAACAACTTTAAACAATACACAAATAATGATGCTACTCTACGTATAACCTCCCTGGCCCTTACTAAGCAGGCCACATGGCTCCCGTGTACTGACTACTGAAGCTTACACTAGGCCCTAACAGGTGCACCAAACAGGAACAGACTCACGGTGATGTTGGGGACTCAGGTCCAGTCCCAGGGGGCCCCCAGAAGTCTAATATGATGGTGTGCACGGCTTTCTGTCAGCTCTGTGAAGCGTGGTCTTCTCCTTGCTTCTGGATCCTAGGGATGCTCCTAGAAACTGTAAGTCCCTTTCGAAGGTATCTTCGTGGCTTCACGAGCTAGCACAGAACAGCCACCTTTGCTGTACCCGGAAAAGTCTTGCAAATTCACACGTACACTACGTCCCAGGCTGTGGGACCTTCCTTGTAGCAAACAGCACAACATTCTCTCTAGCAGCTTCAGCTCACACACAGTTCAGGCTCAACTCCTCCCCTAATTCTAGGGCAGTTCATCTTCACAGCCTATAGCAGGGGAAGCAGGACATTCCATCACACCAGACAAGGGGGTGCTGTCTCTTAAAGTGGCAGCGTGTTACTGTCCATAACAGCACCACCCTCTTACATGCCTCCCTTCTTAATGATGGTTGTCCTCGACCATCACAGAATCAAGGTTGAAGCGTAATGAAGGAATGTGCAATGCGGAACAGCACCTATAGAGGAGGCAACAAAGATGTACAAACAAAAAGAGCACACTGTTCTACATATCGGACTGGTGGAACCCCTGCATTAGACCTCTGGGATCTCCGAAGCTCTTGGCTGTCAGGCAAAGCTTGACTATCTTCCAGAGGAACACTTGTTGCAGGAGACATTATGAGCTCTTGTCTGGTCTCGTCCTCGCATGGCGGTACTGATACATCCATAGGATTACCGTCTCTGTGCAGCTGAGGACCCTCTACTGTGTCAGGGATGGTCCACCACTCATCATCGATTTCACTATCAGGCATGACAGATTCAGGAAGTGGAGTGGCGCCTTCAGGTGACAATGGCGTAGAACAGACCTCAGACCGGCAAGGCCGCAACATATTTCTGTGAAGTACTCTAGGGGCGGATGCCCCATTCTCAATCTGTACCTTGTAGACAGGGCCGTTAGCACACACTCGCTCGATAACCTTGTACGGCTGTACTTCCCATCTCTCACTTAGTTTTCCCTTAGGGCGTTTCTCTCTGACTAATACTCAGTCTCCAGGTTAGAGCGGTAACTCTTGAGTCAGTTTGCGGCCCGTATATTCTTTTTCTTGCAGTTGCTGACCCGCCAACCGCCGTATCGTTTGCAATCGTTGCCGATGCTCTTTCACCCATGAGGTAACAGTTCGCTCCATCAGCTCCTCCGGCTGTTCCAAATTCAGCTCAATGATCTCTCGTCCAGCTCCGTGGTGGAGTGACCCAATTGTTGTAGGTCCAGACCAATTCTGGCAGATAGTCTGGCCAACACGCCTTCTTATCCTCCTCCAACGTTCTCAGCATTTGAAGTAAGGTTCTGTTGAAGCGTTCACAAGCTCCGTTGCCTTGAGGGTGGTAAGGGGTGGTCTGGGACCGCTCAATGCCATGCATGCGATACAATTCTTCCATCAACTTGCCTTGGAAACATGCGCCTTGGTCGGAGTGGATGCGCTTTGGGCACCCATACACCCGGATGAAGTCTTGACAGATGGCTCACGCCACCGATTCCGCAGTCTGATCTCTAGTCGGAGTGACTACTGCGAACTTAGAGAAATGATCGGTCACCACCAAACAGTATTGCAGCCCCCAGGCCGAGTGTCCCACGAGGAGATAGTCGATCATCAAGACTTCTAGCGGTTCCTTAGTTTGTATGGTCTGGATGGGTGCCCTCTGTTCAGTACTCTTAATGAGGTCACATACTCGACACTGCCGGCAAACCTCTTCCACCACAAGCTCCAACCGGGGGCAATACACATACCGCTGTAACCATTGGTAGGTCTTTGTGGGGCCGAAGTGCGCTCCGAATTGGTGGGCTTCTTTAGCTACTTCTTGAGCCATTCTTCCTGGGATGACCACTTGCCACCTTACTTCCATATCTTTTGGCTGTTTCCTCTTACGATATAGCACTGACTCTCGCACTTCCAGTCTATCCCACTGGTGCAACACACTCCTCATTTCAGAGTCCAGATCATCTCTCTCTTGTTTGCCAGGCTTCCGCATTTGCGTTACCCACCATTTCATCTGTCTCAGCCCTTCGTCTTCATCCTGAACGTGTCCCCATTCCTCATTGGTTCTCCCCAGGGACCGGGGTAATGCGCAGGCCTCCCTTCTTGACTGGGCCGCAACCATTGGGGGCTTAAACTTATTAAAGTCTTGGGTTTCCTCCTCTTTGAGTTGCTCATCAAGATCCCCCACTGGAGTCTCCACAGGCACTCTTGACAGCCCATCAGCATTTGAGTTTTCTGTAGCAGAGCGATAACGGATGGTAAAGTCAAACTTGGCTAGGCGAGCCATCCACCGTTGTTCTAAGGCCCCCAATTTAGCATTCTCAAGGTGGGCCAGGGGATTATTGTCTGTTCGAACTTGAATCTTGGTACCTGTCAGGAAGCCTGCAAACTTTCCTGTCATGGCCCACACCAGGGCCAGGAGCTCTAACCGGAAGGAGCTGTAATTGTGAGGGTTTCTTTTTCTGTCTCGCAGGGACCTGCTGGCATACCTGATGACTCTCTCATGTCCATCCTGTATCTGAGAAAGTACTGCACCAAGTCCATGAAGGCTACCATCTGTGTACAACAGGAACGGTTGCCGAAGTAAGGGCATTCTTTATAGCCTGGAAGGCCTCGTCTTGTCCCTGTGCCCAGGGGATGCGCTGGGTCTTCGGCACTCCAGCGGTCCCCCTCAGCAACTCATTGAGAGGATCTGCCACCTTCGCGAAGTCTTTAAAAAACCGGAGGTAGTACCCAGCGAGTCCAGGAAGGCCTGGAGTTCTCTCACTGTTCGAGGGACTGGCCACTTCTGGATAGCAGCCACTTTTTTTCTGGCGAGGGTAGAACTCCATCTTGTGACACTATGTGGCCTAGGTACTCGATCTCTCTCTTGAAGAGGTGGCACTTTTTTGGCTTCACCTTCAGGTGTGGGCCCTCAGTCTTCCGAGTACCTGTCCAAGCCGGTCAAGGTGTTCTTCGAATAAGGCTGAAAACACAATGATGTCATCCAGATAGATCAGGGTAGCCTCAAAATTTAAATCTCCCAAACACTTTTCCATCAGCCGTTGAAAGGTGCCTGGAGCATTGGAGAGCCCGAAGGGCATCCGGTTAAACTCGAACAGCCCCATAGGGAGGATGAAGGCGGTTTTCTCTCTGTCTTTCTCTGCCGCGGCTACTTGCCAGTATCCGCTTGTTAGGTCCAGGGTGGAGAAGTACTTGGCTTTCCCCAACGCTGTCAAGGATTCCTCGATGCGGGGCAACGGATACGAGTCTCGAACAGTGCAGGCATTGAGTTTCCTGTAATCTACACAGAACCGGATGGTCCCGTCCTTTTTCTTGACGAGCACCACCGGGGCTGCCCAAGGGCTCTGACTACTCTGTACCACTCCTGAATCCAGCATCTGCCTCAGTAATGTTTTCACCTCTTGATACATCTTGGGTGGGATCTGTTGGTATCGTTCTCGAATTGGACGAGCTTCCCCAGTCGGTATCTCATGTGTGATGGCTTCAGTACAGCCAAAATCTTCGGCGTGATGGGCGAATGCGGCCTGATTTTCCCACAGCATAGTTTCTATTGCTTGCACACGCTCAGGGCCCAGAGCCTTCACATCCACTTCCATTTGATCAAGGATGACCCGTCCACTCCACTCCGGGGATGGCGTCTCTTCGTCCCCTGCAGCAACTGCTAGGGTCCACCCCACGCCTTCTCTCAGTGATAAAGACATCTCCTTCTGACTCACCACTTCACCCTTTTGTAGGTACACCAGGGCCAGATCTGTCCCTTGTGGCAAGGTGACCTCCCCGGGGCCCACATTCAAAGCCCTTATGGGGACATGTCCTCGCTGGACCACAGCTATCGTACGAGCTATCATGACTTCTTGGTCCACTCCTCTGCCTACCACAGGCTGAACAACCACTTCCAACCCATCAAGGTTGCGGTGAGTCCCCACTGGAAGGTATACTATAGTTTCTCGCTCGGGAGGTAGGATTACAGGTTCTTTACCAGGAGCCTGGATGACCCCTACCGTCTGATAAGATGGCACACTCTTCTGCATCCCACAGACGCAGATCAGTCGTTGAAGGGCTTCTTGAGTAGGCTTATGTGTAGTAGCCTTCTTCCAATATCCAGGTCCCCTTTGGTAAACATAATCTGATCGAGTTCACGTAGGATATTCATTCCCAGTACTACAGGCACATCTTCCTTGATAGGCTCAGGGACTAGCAGGATCCCTTTTCTCCCAACTTCTTGCCCACAGATTCGAATATTCATCCACACGACTCCTGTGACCGGGATTGGTTGTTGGTTGGCAGCAAACAACCGTATCAATGTCTCTTTTTCTGGCTTGGCCAGATCCTGGAAATGCTGCTTGAAGTACGCTTCTGGCATCGTTGTCACTTGTGACCCGGTATCTATCAGGCAATCCACTAGAACTCCTTCGAATTCAGCACGTAGGATGGGGCTCCCAGCAATCAAGTGTTCGTTATGATATGGAGCGGCCTCTCTTCTCGCCTCCCCCGCAGAGTGCCGCCCTACTGCGGTGGTTGGTAGTTTAATGGCAGCTTCCGCTGGCCTTGAGTATAGTTCTGACAGTCTCTGGCAAGATGCCCCCATCCTCCACATTCCCAGCATTGGATGCCTCCTCCTCACCGGGGGGTACTTCAAGCCTGTCCTTGTGCCTCCGATGCCTGACGAGAGGGGGTTGCTCCTGTTGTGGATTCTGTTTGTGGGCTCCCTCTGGTGGTTACTGCTGGTACTGGGTGACTTTGGTGGGTTGCGGCCTTTGGTTTCCACCTGTCCATCAGAGGCTGGGTGATTCCTATTTTACCTGGCCTTTCTGTCATTCCCTTGCCGGCTATCAATGTATTCAGATGTGCTCTGTTTGGTTCCTGCCTACCTGCTCCCAGATCTTTCAGGATAAGCTAAGTGCTGATTTTCAGTTGTTTGGTTTTTTGTCCAGCTTGCTTATTATGTCTCTATGCTAGCTGGTAGCTCTAGTAGACTGAAGTTCTCCCCATGTGCCATGAGTTGGCACATGGGTTCTTGTAATCTCAGGATGGTTTTTTTGATTAGGGTTTTTTGCTGACCGCTCAGTCCCCTTTTGTATCGTTCTGCTTTCTAGTTTACAGCGGGCCTCAATTTGCTAAATCTATATATATCATCTCTATGTGTGTGCCTTCCTCTCATTTCACCGTCAATACATGTGAGGGGGCAACTATATATTTTGGGGTTCATTCCTCTGGAGGCAAGTGAGGTCTTTATTTTCTCTGCAGTACTAGTTAGCTCTTAGGCTGGTGCGTGGCGTCTAGAACCAACGTAGGCACGCTCCCTGGCTATCTCTAGTTGCGTTTGTCAGGCATAGGGCAGCGGTCAGCCCAGGTTCCATCACCCTAGAGCTCGTCCGTTATTTATTTGTACTTTGCTTGTCCTGTGCTATCCCTAGCCATTGGGGATTCATGACAGTATAGCCGGCCCACAAATTGTTAATTGTTTGGGCTGAAGCAGGAGAATAAGAAGTGTTTAAGGGAAAAAAATTTTTTTTATTTTTTTTTCCTTCAGAGTTTTGCTGCCTAGCCCTTAATTGCTGTCTAGCTGCTTCTTACCTCCTCTTAACCCTTGAATGGCTCTGATCTTAGCTGTTTAACATGGATGTCCAGAGTTTGGCTTCCAGCCTGAGTAATCTCGCGGCAAAAGTTCAAAACATACAGGATTTTGTTGTTCACACTCCCATGTCTGAACCTAGAATTCCTATTCCAGAGTTCTTTTCTGGAGATAGATCTACCTTCCTGAATTTCAGGAACAATTGTAAATTGTTTCTTTCTTTAAAATCTCGCTCCTCTGGAGACCCTGCTCAACAGGTCAAGATTGTAATATCTTTCCTGCGGGGCGACCCTCAGAATTGGGCATTTGCATTGGCACCAGGGGATCCTGCATTGCTCAGTGTGGATGCGTTTTTTCTGGCATTGGGATTGCTCTATGAGGAACCTAACCTGGAGATTCAGGCTGAAAAGGCTTTATTAGCCCTCTCTCAGGGGCATGATGAAGCGGAAATATATTGTCAAAAATTTCGGAAATGGTCGGTGCTTACTCAGTGGAATGAGTGCGCCCTGGCTGCAAACTTCAGAAATGGTCTTTCTGAGGCCATTAAGGATATTATGGTGGGGTTCCCTACGCCTACAGGTCTGAATGAGTCTATGGCTATGGCCATTCAGATTGATCGGCGTTTACGGGAGCGCAAACCCATGCACCAGTTGGCGGTGTCTTCTGAACAGGCACCTGAGACTATGCAATGTGATAGAATTCAGTCCAGAAGTGAACGGCAAAATTATAGGCGGAAAAATGGATTGTGTTTTTATTGTGGTGATTCAGCTCATGTTATATCAGCATGCTCTAAACGCACAAAAAGGGTTGATAAATCTTTTGCCATTGGTACTCTGCAGCCTAAGTTCATTTTGTCTGTGACTCTGATTTTTTCACTGTCTTCCATTTCCGTCGATGCCTATGTGGATTCGGGCGCTGCCCTGAGTCTTATGGATTGGTCATTTGCTAAACGCTGCGGTTTTAGTCTGGAGCCTCTGGAAGTTCCTATTCCTTTGAAGGGAATTGACTCTACACCATTGGCTATGAATAAACCGCAGTACTGGACACAAGTGACCATGCGCATGACTCCCGTTCATCAGGAGGTGATTCGCTTCCTTGTACTGTATAATTTACATGATGTACTAGTGCTTGGTCTGCCATGGTTACAAACTCATAATCCTGTCCTGGACTGGAAAACAATGTCTGTGTTAAGCTGGGGATGTCAGGGGGTTCATGGTAATGCACCTCCGATTTCAATCGCTTCATCTACTCCTTCTGAGATCCCTGCGTTTTTGTCTGACTATAGGGATGTTTTTGAGAAGCCTAAGCTCAATTCGCTCCCTCCTCATAGAGAGTGTGACTGTGCTATAGAATTAATTCCTGGCAGTAAGTTCCCTAAGGGTCGTTTATTTAATCTGTCACTACCAGAGCATACTGCTATGCGGAATTATATTAAGGAGTCCTTGGAAAAGGGACATATTCGTCCATCTTCGTCCCCTCTGGGAGCAGGTTTTTTTTTCGTGGCAAAAAAAGATGGTTCCCTGAGGCCTTGTATAGATTATCGCCTTCTAAATAAGATTACAGTCAAATATCAGTATCCATTGCCATTATTAACTGACTTGTTTGCTCGCATTAAGGGGGCTAGGTGGTTCACTAAGATAGATCTTCGCGGTGCGTATAATCTGGTGCGGATAAAACAAGGTGATGAGTGGAAAACCGCATTTAATACGCCTGAGGGCCATTTTGAGTATTTGGTAATGCCTTTTGGACTCTCCAATGCTCCGTCAGTCTTTCAGTCCTTTATGCACAATATTTTCCGTGAATATCTGGATAAGTTTATGATTGTGTATTTGGATGATATTTTGGTGTTTTCTGATGACTGGGAGTCTCATGTTCTACAGGTCAGGAAGGTGTTTCAGGTTCTGCGGGCCAATTCTCTGTTTGTGAAGGGCTCAAAGTGTCTCTTCGGAGTCCAGAAGATTTCTTTTTTGGGGTACATTTTTTCTCCTTCTACTATTGAGATGGATCCCGTTAAGGTTCAGGCAATTTGTGACTGGACACAACCTACATCTGTTAAGAGCCTACAGAAGTTCTTGGGGTTTGCTAATTTTTATCGTCGGTTCATTGCAAATTTTTCCAGTATTGTTAAACCTTTGACTGATTTGACTAAAAAGGGTGCTGATGTTGCTAATTGGTCTCCTGCGGCTGTGGGGGCCTTTCAGGAACTTAAGCGTCGGTTTTCTTCTGCTCCTGTGTTGTGTCAACCAGATGTTTCACTTCCTTTTCAGGTTGAGGTTGATGCTTCCGAGATTGGAGCGGGGGCGGTTTTGTCACAGAGAAGTTCTGATGGCTCGGTGATGAAGCCATGTGCATTCTTCTCTAGAAAATTCTCGCCCGCCGAGCGCAATTATGATGTGGGTAATCGGGAGCTTTTGGCCATGAAGTGGGCATTTGAGGAGTGGCGTCATTGGCTTGAGGGTGCTAAACATCGTGTGGTGGTCTTGACTGATCACAAGAATCTCATTTACCTTGAGTCTGCCAGGCGTTTGAATCCTAGACAGGCTCGTTGGTCGTTGTTTTTTTCTCGTTTCAATTTCGTGGTTTCATACCTGCCAGGTTCAAAGAATGTGAAGGCAGATGCTCTTTCCAGGAGTTTTGTGCCTGACTCTCCTGGAGACTCTGGGCCTACTGGTATCCTTAGGGATGGGGTAATATTGTCCGCCGTATCCCCAGACTTGCGACGTGCATTGCAGGAGTTTCAGGTGGATAAACCGGATCGTTGTCCACCAGAAAGACTGTTTGTTCCGGATGATTGGACCAGTAGAGTCATCTCCGAGGTCCATTCTTCTGTGTTGGCTGGTCATCCTGGAATATTTGGTACTAGAGACTTGGTGGCCAGGTCTTTTTGGTGGCCTTCCTTGTCTAGGGATGTGCGTACCTTTGTGCAGTCTTGTGAAGTGTGTGCTCGAGCTAAGCCTTGCTGTTCTCGGGCCAGTGGGTTGTTGTTATCCTTGCCCATCCCGAAGAGGCCTTGGACGCACATTTCCATGGATTTTATTTCTGATCTCCCGGTTTCACAGAAAATGTCCGTTATCTGGGTTGTGTGTGACCGCTTTTCTAAGATGGTTCATTTGGTGCCCTTGCCTAAGTTGCCTTCCTCCTCTGAGTTGGTCCCTTTATTTTTTCAGAACGTGGTTCGTTTGCATGGGATTCCGGAGAATATCGTTTTGGACAGGGGATCCCAGTTTGTGTCTAGATTTTGGCGGACGTTTTGTGCCAAGATGGGCATTGATTTGTCTTTCTCGTCTGCATTCCATCCTCAGACGAATGGCCAGACGGAGCGAACTAATCAGACCTTGGAAACTTATTTGAGGTGTTTTGTTTCTGCTGACCAAGATGACTGGGTTGCTTTTTTGCCACTGGCCGAATTTGCTCTTAATAATCGGGCTAGTTCTGCCACGTTGGTCTCTCCTTTTTTTTGTAATTCGGGGTTTCATCCTCGTTTTTCCTCTGGTCAGGTGGAGTCTTCGGATTGTCCTGGAGTGGACATGGTGGTGGACAGGCTACATCAGATTTGGAATCAGGTGGTGGACAATTTGAAGTTATCTCAGGAGAAGACTCAGCAGTTTGCTAATCGCCATCGCCGCGTGGGTCCCCGACTTCTTGTTGGGGATTTGGTGTGGTTGTCTTCTCGTTTTGTCCCTATGAAGGTCTCTTCTCCTAAGTTCAAGCCTCGGTTCATCGGTCCTTATAGGATCTCGGAGATTCTTAACCCTGTATCTTTTCGTTTGGATCTCCCAGCATCGTTTGCTATTCATAATGTGTTCCATCGGTCGTTGTTGCGGAGGTATGAGGTGCCCGTTGTTCCTTCGGTTGAGCCTCCTGCTCCGGTGCTGGTGGAGGGAGAATTGGAGTATGTTGTTGAGAAGATCTTGGATTCTCGTGTTTCCAGACGCAAACTCCAGTATTTGGTTAAGTGGAAGGGTTATGGTCAGGAGGATAATTCCTGGGTGGTCGCCTCCGATGTTCATGCGACTGATTTGGTCCGCGCCTTCCATAGAGCTCACCCTGATCGCCCTGGGGGTTCTTGTGAGGGTTCGGTGACCCCTCCTCAAGGGGGGGGTACTGTTGTGGATTCTGTTTGTGGGCTCCCTCTGGTGGTTACTGCTGGTACTGGGTGACTTTGGTGGGTTGCGGCCTTTGGTTTCCACCTGTCCATCAGAGGCTGGGTGTTTCCTATTTTACCTGGCCTTTCTGTCATTCCCTTGCCGGCTATCAATGTATTCAGATGTGCTCTGTTTGGTTCCTGCCTACCTGCTCCCAGATCTTTCAGGATAAGCTAAGTGCTGATTTTCAGTTGTTTGGTTTTTTGTCCAGCTTGCTTATTATGTCTCTATGCTAGCTGGTAGCTCTAGTGGACTGAGGTTCTCCCCATGTGCCATGAGTTGGCACATGGGTTCTTGTAATCTCAGGATGGTTTTTTTGATTAGGGTTTTTTGCTGACCGCTCAGTCCCCTTTTGTATCGTTCTGCTTTCTAGTTTACAGCGGGCCTCAATTTGCTAAATCTATATATATCATCTCTATGTGTGTGCCTTCCTCTCATTTCACCGTCAATACATGTGAGGGGGCAACTATATCTTTTGGGGTTCATTCCTCTGGAGGCAAGTGAGGTCTTTATTTTCTCTGCAGTACTAGTTAGCTCTTAGGCTGGTGCATGGCGTCTAGAACCAACGTAGGCACGCTCCCTGGCTATCTCTAGTTGCGTTTGTCAGGCGTAGGGCAGCGGTCAGCCCAGGTTCCATCACCCTAGAGCTCGTCCGTTATTTATTTGTACTTTGCTTGTCCTGTGCTATCCCTAGCCATTGGGGATTCATGACATGCTCCCACTGATCCCTTATCGGTCGGGCTGAAAAATGGTTGCATGAGCACGGTGGGTCAGACTGTTGTAGTTCCCCCACTCATCGCTCCACCTGGGTCAGTTTCTCTTGCACGTTGACAAGGGACCGCTGCAAGTCTTGCACCACCTGGACCAGCACCTCCTGATGGTTTGGGTCCCCTCTGGTATTGGCGCCCTGGACACGCATCACCCCAGACGCATAGCTCTCTTCTTTACTTCGGGCCACTGTTTCCGCCAGGATTTGACAAAACGTAAGAGACGGATCTGCCCGGACCCTGTTATGGACTGGTAATTTAGGAGCGACATGCGACTAGCTCTGAGCAGGTGGTAACTATACAGACCGCAGTTCCTGATCTTAACACAACACTAGCAGTAGCCGTGGGATGTTCCTGTCACTCCCTGGACACCTCGTCACAGCCGGAGAACTAGCTACCCCTAAAGGTAAAATAGGAAAGCTATCTTGCCTCAGAGAAGATCCCCAAAGGATAGGACAGCCCCCCACAAAAATGGACTGTGAGAGGAGAAGGAAATGACATACGTAGTATGAAACAAGATTTAGCAAAGGAGGCCACTTCTAGTTAGATAGATAGTACAGGAAAGAACACTGTGCGGTCAGTAATAAAAACTAGAAAAAGTCCACCGCAGAGATATGCAAAAATCTCCACACCTGACTAAAGGTGTGGAGGGCAAAATCTGCAGCCCAGAGCTTCCAGCTTAGCTGAATAGATCCATACTGATAAGCTGGACAAATGAGCAAATCATAGAATGTGCTGAACAAATAAGTCCACAACAAGTGGACTGCAAAAGGACAAGCAAGGACTTATCTTTGCTGAACTGGACCGAGTGTCAGGGAAATCCAAAAGAGCAGTGGCTCCAAGCAGGAACAATTGACAACTGGCATTGATTGAGAGATAAGGCCAGACTAAAATAGCCGAGCCAGAAAGACGATCAGTGGAAGCAGCTGCTGATGCTAAATCCAAGAAGCAGCTATACCACTCAAAACCACAGGAGGGAGCCCAAGAGCAGAAATCACAAAAGTGCTACTTACAACCACCGGAGGGAGCCCAAGAGCGGAATTCACAACAGTACCCCCCCCTTGAGGAGGGGTCACCGAACCCTCACCAGAGCCCCCAGGCCGATCAGAACGAGCCAAGTGAAAAGCACAAACCAAATCGGCAGCATGGACATCGGAGGCAACCACCCAAGAATTATCCTCCTGGCCATAACCCTTCCACTTAACAAGATACTGAAGCCTCCGCTTCGAAAGACGAGAATCCAAAATTTTCTCAACCACATATTCCAACTCCCCCTCAACCAACACCGGGGCAGGAGGATCAACAGAGGGAACAACGGGTACCACATATCTCCGCAACAAAGATCTATGGAAAACATTGTGGATGGCAAAAGAGGCTGGAAGGGCCAAACGAAAAGACACTGGATTGATAATCTCAGAAATCTTATAAGGACCAATAAACCGAGGCTTGAACTTAGGGGAAGAAACCTTCATAGGAACATGACGAGAAGATAACCAGACTAAATCCCCCACACGAAGCCGAGGACCAACACACCGACGGCGGTTAGCAAAACGCTGAGCCTTTTCCTGAGACAACGTCAAATTGTCTACCACATGAGTCCAAATCTGCTGTAACCTGTCTATCACAGAATCTACACCAGGACAATCAGAAGGCTCAACCTGCCCTGAAGAAAAACGAGGATGGAAACCAAAATTACAAAAAAAAGGCGAAACCAAAGTAGCCGAACTGGCCCGATTATTAAGGGCAAACTCGGCCAACGGCAAGAAAGCCACCCAATCATCCTGATCAGCAGACACAAAGCATCTCAAATAGGTTTCCAAGGTTTGATTAGTTCGCTCAGTTTGGCCATTTGTCTGAGGATGGAACGCCGAAGAAAAAGACAAATTAATGCCCATCTTAGCACAAAAGGCCCGCCAAAACCTGGAAACAAACTGGGAACCTCTGTCAGACACAATATTTTCCGGAATGCCATGTAAACGAACCACATGCTGAAAAAACAATGGAACCAAATCAGAGGAGGAAGGCAATTTAGGCAAAGGTACCAAATGGACCATTTTAGAGAACCGGTCACAAACCACCCAGATAACAGACATCCTCTGGGACACAGGAAGATCCGAAATAAAATCCATGGAAATATGCGTCCAGGGCCTCTCAGGGACAGGCAAAGGCAAAAGCAACCCACTAGCGTGGGAACAGCAAGGCTTAGCCCGGGCACAAGTCCCACACAAGACTGCACAAAAGAACGCACATCCTGCAACAAGGAAGGCCACCAAAAGGACCTAGCCACCAAATCTCTGGTACCAAAAATCCCAGGATGACCGGCCAACACCGAACAATGGACCTCAGAAATTACCTTACTTGTCCATCTATCAGGAACAAACAGCTTCCCCACAGGACAGCGGTCAGGTTTATCAGCCTGAAATTCCTGAAGCACCCGCCGTAAATCAGGGGAGATGGCAGAAAGAATCACCCCTTCCCTAAGAATGCCATCTGGCTCAAGAACTCCAGGAGAATCAGGCAAAAAACTCCTAGAGAGGGCATCCGCTTTAACATTCTTAGATCCCGGAAGATATGAAACCACAAAATCGAAATGGGAGAAAAACAGGGACCATCGAGCCTGTCTAGGGTTCAGCTGCTTGGCCGACTCGAGGTAAATCAAATTCTTATGATCGGTCAAGACCACAACGCGGTGCTCGGCTCCCTCAAGCGAATGTCGCCACTCCTCAAACGCCCACTTCATAGGCAACAACTCCCGATTGCCGACATCATAATTGCGTTCCGCAGGCGAAAACTTTCGGGAAAAGAAGGCACATGGTTTCATCAAGGAACCATCAGAATTCCTCTGTGACAAAACGGCCCCTGCCCCAATCTCAGAAGCGTCAACCTTATCCTGAAAAGGAAGAGACACATCCGGCTGACGCAAGACAGGGGCAGAAGTAAATCGGCGCTTAAGCTCCTGAAAGGCCTCAACAGCCTCAGAGGACCAATTTGTCACATCAGCGCCTTTCTTCGTCAAATCGGTCAGGGGCTTAACCACACTAGAGAAATTGGCAATGAAATGGCAATAAAAGTTAGCAAAGCCCAAAAATTTCTGAAGGCTTTTCACAGATGTGGGTTGAATCCAGTCATGAATGGCTTGGACCTTAACAGGATCCATTTCTATAGACGAAGGAGAAAAAATAAACCCCAAAAAAGAGACCTTCTGAACTCCAAATAGGCACTTAGACCCCTTCACAAATAAAGCATTATCACGAAGGATCTGGAATACCATCCTGACCTGCTTCACATGAGACTCCCAATCATTGGAAAAAATGAAAATATCATCCAAATACACAATCAAGAATTTATCAAGATAATTGTGAAAAATGTCATGCATGAAGGACTGAAATACAGAAGGAGCATTAGAAAGCCCGAAAGGCATCACAAGGTATTCAAAATGGCCTTCGGGCGTATTAAATGCAGTTTTCCATTCGTCACCCTGTTTAATACGAACAAGATTATATGCCCCTCGAAGGTCAATCTTAGTAAACCAACAAGCCCCCTTAATCCGAGCAAACAAATCAGAGAGCAAAGGTAAAGGGTATTGGAATTTGACCGTGATCTTATTAAGAAGGCCATAATCAATACAGGGTCTCAAGGAGCCATCCTTCTTGGCAACAAAAAAGAATCCCGCTCCCAATGGTGACGAAAACGGCCGAATATGCCCCTTCTCCAAAGACTCCTTCACATAGCTCCGCATAGCGGTATGTTCTGGCACAGACAGGTTGAAAAGTCGGCCCTTAGGGAACTTAGAGCCTGGAATCAAGTCAATAGCACAATCACAGTCCCTATGTGGAGGAAGGGAACTGGACTTGGGCTCATCGAATACATCCTGGAAATCTGACAAAAATTCAGGAACATCAGAAGAGGGGGAAGAGGAAATTGACATTAAAGGAACGTCACTATGTACCCCTTGACAACCCCAACTAGTCACAGACATCGATTTCCAATCCAACACTGGATTGTGTACTTGTAACCATGGAAAACCCAGTACAACAACATCATGTAAATTATGCAACACCAGAAAACGACAATCTTCCTGATGTGCTGGAGCCATGCACATAGTCAGCTGAGTCCAATACTGAGGTTTATTCTTGGCCAACGGTGTAGCATCAATACCCCTCAAAGGAATAGGGCTCTGCAAAGGCTGCAAAGAAAAACCACAACGCCTGGCGAATTCTAAGTCCATTAAGTTCAGGGCAGCACTTGAATCCACAAGCCAAGACAGAAAAGGATGACAATGAGCAAATCAGGGTCACAGACAGGAGAAACTTAGGCTGTACAGTACTGATGGTAACATATCTAGCTACCCTCTTAATACGCTTAGGGCAATCAGAGATAATATGAGCTGAATCACCACAGTAAAAACATAGCTCATTCTGACGTCTGTATCCCCTCTGTTCCGCTATGGTCAGAATCCTATCACATTGCATAGGCTCAGGACTCTGTTCAGAGGATGCTGCCATATGGTGCACCACTTTGCGCTCGCGCAGGCGCCGATCAATCTGAATGGCTAGAGACATAGATTCGCTCAGACCAACAGGCGTGGGGAACCCCACCATAACATCTTTAAGGGCTTCAGAAAGACCCTTTCTGAAAATTGCTGCCAGAGCGTCCTCATTCCATTTAGTGAGCACAGACCATTTTCTAAATTTCTGGCAGTATAATTCTGCCGCTTCCTGACCCTGACACAGGGCCAACAAGGTTTTTTCCGCATGATCCACAGAGTTAGGTTCGTCATACAATAATCCGAGCGATTGAAAAAATGCATCTACATTAAGCAATGCCGGATCCCCTGATTCAAGGGAGAATGCCCAGTCCTGAGGGTCAACACGCAGCAGAGAAATAACTATTTTAACTTGCTGAGTGGGGTCACCAGAGGAACGGGGTTTCAGAGCAAAAAAAAATTTGCAGTTATTTTTAAAGTTCAAAAACTTAGATGTATCCCCGTAAAACAAATCTGGAGTAGGAATTCTAGGCTCTAAGGCTGGAGTCTGAACAACATAATCTTGGATACTCTGAACTCTTGCAGCAAGCTGATCCACACGAGAAAACAAACCCTGAACATCCATGTCCATGCCCAAATCCACCCAGAGATTAAGAGGAAGGAAAAAAGACAAAACAGACTAAAGAAAAAAAAATGGCTCAGAACTCTTTTTCTTTTCCTTCTTTTGAGATGCATTCAACTCATTTTTGGCCAGTTGTACTGTTATGGACTGGTAATTTAGGAGCGACATGCGACTAGCTCTGAGCAGGTGGTAACTATAAAGACCGCAGTTCCTGATCTTAACACAACACTAGCAGTAGCCGTGGGATGTTCCTGTCACTCCCTGGACACCTCGTCACAGCCGGAGAACTAGCTACCCCTAAAGGTAGAAATGGAAAGCTATCTTGCCTCAGAGAAGATCCCCAAAGGATAGGACAGCCCCCCACAAAAATGGACTGTGAGAGGAGAAGGAAATGACATACGTAGTATGAAACAAGATTTAGCAAAGGAGGCCACTTCTAGCTAGATAGATAGTACAGGAAAGAACACTGTGCGGTCAGTAATGAAAACTAGAAAAAGTCCACCGCAGAGATATGCAAAAATCTCCACACCTGACTAAAGGTGTGGAGGGCAAAATCTGCAGCCCAGAGCTTCCAGCTTAGCTGAATAGATCCATACTGATAAGCTGGACAAATGAGCACAACATAGAATGTGCTGAACAAATAAGTCCACAACAAGTGGACTGCAAAAGGACAAGCAAGGACTTATCTTTGCTGAACTGGACCGAGTGTCAGGGAAATCCAAAAGAGCAGTGGCTCCAAGCAGGAACAATTGACAACTGGCATTGATTGAGAGATAAGGCCAGACTAAAATAGCCGAGCCAGAAAGACGATCAGTGGAAGCAGCTGCTGATGCTAAATCCAAGAAGCAGCTATACCACTCAAAACCACAGGAGGGAGCCCAAGAGCAGAATTCACAAAAGTGCTACTTACAACCACCTGAGGGAGCCCAAGAGCGGAATTCACAACAGGACCCGTTCTGACAGTGCTCACCTCAAGGATGTGCTGTGCAGTCCCAGAATAAATTGCTCCCGGAGTATCCTGTCTTTAGAGCCCATGCCGCCAAATCCATCCGCCTCCTTTCTCTGCACCTCTGCTAACACTTCTTGCAGTGCTGTTGCATACTGAGAAATTCTTTCTTCTCGCTGCAGCCTAGAGAAAAATTTTGCGCGAAGGTGCCCGGCGCTAGCAGTCTCGCCGTAGATCACTTCCAGGAACTTTACTAGCTCCTTCAGGGTACTGCGGATGAGTTCTGGTTGTAGGCAGATGTTTCTACGGGCTTCCCCCTCTAGGGCAGTTAACGCAATGTCCACTTCCAGGTCTGGGTTGATGTTATAAATCCTCAGGGTGCTTTGCAGCCGGGACACCCAGTCGGACAGTGGTATATTCTTGCCGTCAAACTTTGGTAGCACACTAAATATGGTGCCCATAGGGAGTGTCCTTGCAGGGGTTCCACCAATGCCCACGGCATCTCCATTAACATTAGCATTCCCGCCATTGCTGTCTGCTGCCTCCATCTTGGTGACAGTACCCTGCTCGCAGCGCCACTTGAAGCGATGGCCGGGGGACCACCACGGTGCAGGAACACAACTGTACACAAGATGAGGTGCAAACAACAAAGGGTAGGTTTATTGGGAGGCAAGGAATGAAGTGGGTGAGGAAGATGCAAACAGGGGTATGCAATGGCAAGAGACACTTTACAAGAGTTATAAACTTTATCTTGTCCGTAAAATAGCACGGTGCTCCAACTATTACAGACTCAGAATATGTCTCACAAGCAACTTTAAACAATACACAAATAACGATGCTACTCTACGTATAACCTCCCTGGCCCTTACTAAGCAGGCCACACGGCTCCCGTGTACTGACTACTGAAGCCTACACTAGGCCCTAACAGGTGCACCAAACAGGAACAGACTCACGGTGATGTTGGGGACTCAGATCCAGTCCCAGGGGGAACCCAGAAGTCTAATATGGTGGTGCGCACGGCTTTCTGTCAGCTCTGTGAAGCGTGGTCTTCTCCTTGCTTCTGGATCCTAGGGATGCTCCTGGAAACTGTAAGTCCCTGTCTCAGTATCTTCGTGGCTTCACGAGCTAGCACAGAACAGCCACCTTTGAGGTACCCGGAAAAGTCTTGCAAATTTCACACGTACACTACGTCCCAGGCTGTGGGACCTTCCTTGTAGCAAACAGCACAACGTTCTCTCTAGCAGCTTCAGCTCACACACAGTTCAGGCTCAACTCCTCCCCTAATTCTAGGGCAGTTCATCTTCACAGCCTATAGCAGGGGGAAGCAGGACATTCCATCACACCAGACAAGGGGGTGCTGTCTCTTAAAGTGGCAGCGTGTTACTGTCCATAACAGCACCACCCTCTTACAACAACAATATTACCTAATCAGTCCACAGGTTGTTTGTAGTATTACAATCCTTCCCCTTCAATGTAGCAAAGTTGCAATACAAAATACAATCTAAGGACAGGAGAGCTGCAATATATTTTTGTTTTAAACTGTTTTAAACTGCATGTTAACCATATTTTTCAAATTTTACACAAACCCCTTGAATTTATGAAAAAATAAATAAATAAATAAACACTTGGGGTGTTTTCATGCTCAGTTATATGTCATATTGATCCCACATGCCATCAACACTGATATAATGTCTATAAATGAGCAAATAAATTCCACAGCTGGGTCAGTAGTCAGTGAGGGATGAACGCGAGCCATGTGAACCTCCTCCAACTTGCCTGAATTCCTGGCTCCTCTTAAGATTAGCTGGCCTGCCGTGATGTCATGTCATCTCTAATGTATGGCCAACATGCCACTTCAGGGGCACAGGATGACGAATAATGTTTTGTCATGGTGGGACCATGAAACGTTTAACGTACCTTTACCTTCAAACAGAAGGCTCTCAGTCCAGGCCCCTATAAACGCTACACCGTGTTCCAAATTATTATGCAAATGATATTTTTCTCGGATTTTCCTAAATAGTCGGTGCAAATTACAGTCAGTCTAATAAAAGTCATCACCCGTTAGAGAATACATCGAATTTTATTGAAGAAACCTCCCAATGATAACAGTATAATCTCCAAAATGATTAAAACCTCAAAATGCATTGTTCTAAATTATTAGGCACAGAAGAATTTCTAAACATTTGATATGTTTTAAAGAACTGAAATGCTCATTTGTGGAATTTGCAGCATTCGAAGGTCACATTCACTGAACAAAAAAGCTATTTAACTTCAAACATCCTAACAGGCCAAGATACATGTTAATATAAAAACCCTTCTTTGTTATCACCTTCACAATTCTTGCATCCATTGAACTTGTGAGTTTTTTTTATAGTTTCTGCTTGTATTTCTTTGCATGAAGTCAGAATAGCCTCCCAGAGCTGCTGTTTTGATGTGAACTGCCTCCCACCCTCATAGATCTTTTGCTTGATGACACTCCATAGGTTCTCTATAGGGTTGAGGTCAGGGGAAGATGGTGGCCACACCATGAGTTTATCTCCTTTTATGCCCATAGCAGCCAATGACTCAGAGGTATTCTTTGCAGCATGAGATGGTGCATTGTCATGCATGAAAATGATTTTGCTCCTGAAGGCAAGTTTCTGCTTTTTATACCATGGAAGAAAGTTGTCAGTCAGAAACTCTTCAGAGGTAATTTTCACACCTTCAGGAACCTTAAAGGGCCCTATCAGCTGGTTCCCCATGATTCCGGCTCAAAACATGACTCCTCCACCTCCTTGCTGATGTCGCAGCCTTGTTGGGACATGGTGGCCATCCACCAACCATCCACTACTCCATCCATCTGGACCATCCAGGGTTGCTCGATACTCATCATTAAACAAGACTGTTTGAAAATTAGTCTTCATGTATGTCTGTGCCCACTGCAACCGTTTCTGCTTGGGAACACTGTTTAGAGGTGGTCAAATAGTAGGTTTATGCACCACAGCAAGCCTTTGAAGGATCCTACCCCTTGAAGTTCGAGGGACTCCAGAGGCACCGGCAGCTTCAGATATCTGTTTGCTGCTTTGTAATGGTATTTTGGCAGCTGCTCTCTTAATCCAATGAATTTGGCAGAAACCTTCTTCATTATGCCTTTATCTGCATGAACTCTGACTGTGCTCTGTTTCAGTCACAAATCTCTTCACAGTATGATGATCACTCTTAAGTTTTCATGAAATATCTAATGTTTTCATACCTTGTCCAAGGAATTGCACTATTTAATGCTTTTCAGCAGCAGAGAGATCCTTTTAATTTCCCATATTGCTTGAAACCTGTGGCCTGCTTAATAATGTGGAACGTCATTTTTAAGTACGGTAGTTTTCCTTTAATTAGAATCACCTGGAAAACTAATTATCACATGTGTTTAAGATTGATTTCAGTGAGACACAATACCATCCACGAGTTTATTTGAAAAACAAAACAATTAAATCTTTATGACACTTAAATCCAATTTGCATAATAATTTGGAATATGGTGTACAAAGACAATCCAAGACCTGGTTTTAAAAGCCCGCACATACACATTGACGTTGGCTAAATCTGCCGATCACCACCTAATGTGTTAAGGGGCTTTATGACTATTGCCTGACAGAGGACATTGAGGGGAAGTGAAGGATCCGACCTGTTGAATTTCGGCGGTTAATCCATTTGTTCTCTGGGAGATTAGCCATAGAGAACACACATGATGGGGAGCTGGCAGAGGCAACTGTTTGGCTGAACGCCATCTAACGCATATGGCCAGATCAACAGTCATGAAAGGGCACAGGGGTCCCAACCATAACCTCCTCTTATATGATATGATACAAGACGAATTTTTGGGCAGCTTATACAATAGAAAGATAAACCCCGACGGGACAATTTTGCATTAGTAATTGACTTGAATCTGTGTCAAGTGTTTGAACGGTGGTGGAGATACATCCTCGTTTGTCTTGTACACGTCCGATTGGCGAGACACTGTACATTTATCACACGCTAGGCGCATTATACGGTAACGCTTGCTGCTGGGTGCGTACCACACTTTGTTGATTAAATATATTAAACAGTTTATATTTCATTCTTCTGAATGTATCAGCATAATTACGTCCCGCGTTATGTAGTGCCATTAATATAATAGCATTAGTGATAAACGCCGCGAAGGACGTTTGTCAGGCGGCCACGACAATCTCTTTGCATCGTTCCTACTTGTCTTAGTGTCTCTATAAAAGTTTAAGATTATGTAAAAAGATAGGAGGTCCTAAGATCCGATGATTGTTACAAGGCACTCTTCTATGGTGACAGAGAAGACAAATATCCAAGAACCTCAAAAAAATAGTGGTGGTAAATCATGACCCTGGTATTGTCGAAGGTGTAGTTTATCTGGCAGTAAAACCACCCCCACCCCTTCATTTTTCTATACTCCGTAGCCCACCAACTATCACCCCTATACCCAATAAAAACACGACTAGATTTAATTCTTTGGAATGATATAGGCCACAGTAGCCTTTTTTATTAAACATATAACAATAAATACATTGATAACAAAACAATAACATTTTAAAGGCTAGAAGGAGTCCTAGGAGCCCCAAGAATCTGGTGATTGACAACCCATACCGTGCACGTAAATAACACCAATTTTACTCCCAGCCGTTCAAAACCCTGGCTCGGGAGCACCAAAAACCCAAAAGAGGGTTCACTGTTCACGGTAAAAAATTCCAGGAGATCCGACCACCCCTGCCGGAACTCCCCAACCACCATTCACTAGATTCAAAAGATATTAACACCAAAAACAGAGGAGCCATATGCCAAAATGGATCCCCAAAACCAATTTCCACAAACTCCCAGGACTCCCCCCAGCCGCCACGGCCACAATGACCCAAAAAAAGGAAAACATCCTTGCCATTTAAACAAACAATACCTACAAACCACTTCTGAACCCCAAAAATAGGGCGGGACTGCTCACGATCCCAAAGAGCGGGAAGTGCTAAATCCCTCCCCCAAATCCCCACATATACCCCTCCAGCTAAAATCCTTCCCCCCTAATGATTAGCATAATTACTACCCCTCTCCCACCCATTGTCATGTAGACCTCCGCCTACATTGTGGGGGGAGGGGTACGGCTCGCTCCGGCCTCTTCTTGACCCTGGTATTGTCGAAGGTGTAGCTTATCTGGCAGTAAAACCACCCCCACCCCTTCATTTTTCTATACTCCGTAGCCCACCAACTATCACCCCTATACCCAATAAAAACACAACTAGATTTAATTCTTTGGAATGATATAGGCCACAGTAGCCTTTTTTATTAAACATATAACAATAAATACATTGATAACAAAACAATCACATTTTAAAGGCTAGAAGGAGTCCTAGGAGCCCCAAGAATCTGTTGATTGACAACCCATACCGTGCACGTAAATAACACCAATTTTACTATCAGCCGTTCAAAACCCTGGCTCGGTAGCACCAAAAACCCAAAAGAGGGTTCACTGTTCACGGTAAAAAATTCCAGGAGATCCGACCACCCCTGCCGGAACTCCCCAACCACCATTCACCAGATTCAAAAGATATTACCACCAAAAACAGAGGAGCCATATGCCAAAATGGATCCCCAAAACCAATTTCCACCAACTCCCAGGACTCCCCCCAGCCACCACAACGAGAAGCATTTGAACCCCTCAAAGGCCCGAGACCCCACCACACCGAAAAAATAAGGCCCGCTCAATGCCCTCCTGAATACCAAGGGCCCAAAAATCCATTCCCACCGCGTTCAGATGAACTCCATCGGACAACCAAAAGGCCCCTTCCCCTTTTTCCAGCTCAAAATGTCGCACCGCAACACCTCCATTCCTGGCTACAAACCCGGACACCGCCCGATTAACCTTTATCCGGGCTTTATTCAACTTATCCAATGACCTCATATTCTTCCATCATTTCCGCGGCACGATTTCCGACCAAACAATGGTCAAACCCGGGTACAGGACCCATAAACGCAAACAATCCTGCTTGATATCTTTTAGCAAGTCCCTAAAGGGTCGGGCCTCCAAGTCATTACCCCCGACGTGCAAAACTAGAATATTAGGAACCCTGTCTAACTGGACACTGTCATTATTCTCTTTTAGAACTCTATACCATACCATCCCCTTAAAACCCAGCCAACGAATTACCGCCACGTCGCGATCAAAACCCAATTGTCTCCCCTCGTTCCGCACGTCGGCACGCCGCGCTCCCCAATGGACATATGAATGGCCAAAAATCCACACCAACAAAGGCAGGGGACCTGAAAAAACACAAAGCAGAAACTCAAAATCAGCACAACCGATGTAGAAGCCTTACAGCCCCCCACCTGCCAAAACAACACCACCAGCCCCCACTTTACAGGCGCACGTAGCTCCGATATCTATCTGACCGCCACCTACCAATGCGCTGAATTGCCAGAGCACCAAGTCCCCCCAACGCTGCATCCGTCGCTGCCCCAATCCTAATAGAGTGAGGAGTGAAACAAGCCTCGTCCAGGCCCAGCAGCCCAATCGCCTTTCTGAAAATCACCGTAAATTGATACCGGGACAACAAGGATCCATCCATATGGCATAGTAATGACCGGTCCCGACTGGGCCGAAACTCCCAAAAATTTGCCAGGCAGGCAACTGGACACATAACCGACCCCGGAACCGAACCCAACACTATCCTACTACCCCTACCTTCTTGATCAGACTTTGAACGCCGCAACCACAGCTCAACCCTGCCCGCCGATAAAAACACATCGCGAGCCAACAAACCCCCCATAACATTTTTGCTAGGTGAAACCAACTCACCAACACGCAATGCCCCAAAAAAGGCTAAAGAAAAAGCTAAACGAAATAAACACAATTCAAAAACCGACACACACAACGAAGGCAAAACCCCACCCAACCTTTCCAACAAGCTAAAAGAAACGGGACGTCTAGCATCCATACGCCGCGGCCAGGGGCGGATAATCAGAAGGTCAATATGGGCAGTAGCCCAGGGCCCAGTGGTGTGGGGGGGCCCTGGGCTACCGCACAGATTGACCCTCTGATAATCCGCCCGAGTGTGACTGAATGCCTGCCGGCATTTATGTGCCCCCGGACCCAGTGGGCAGAGAGAGGGGGTCCGCATCGGGCCCCTTCTCATCTGCTCACCGGGCCCCTTCCGGTGCCGCGGCGGTTTCCTATTGATGTGCTGGCGCGCGCCCGCACGTCAATAGTTAACAACAGACGCCAGCCAATTGGAGGCTGGCAGCTGAAGTCGGCCGCAGCGCACACGTCGCCGGCGTCTGACGTCATTGTCAGTCTCCGGCGAGTGTGCGCTGCTGGAGGGGGCTCGCCGCTTGGAGCGCTAGTCAGGTGAGGAGAACTCTTTTTTTGTTTGTTTTTTGGTGCGAACGGCAGTCCGGGGGGCCCTGGGCAATATGCTGGACACACTGGGGCAATGCTGAAGACACTGGGGCAATGCTGTAGACACTGGGGCAGATTGCTGGACACTGGGGGCAATGCTGGAGACACTGGGGGCAATGCTGGAGACACTGGGGCAGATTGCTGGACACACTGGGGGCAATGCTGGAGACACTGGGGCAATGCTGGAGACACTGAGGCAGATTGCTGGAGACACTGGGGCAATGCTGGAGACACTGGGGCAGATTGCTGGACACACTGGGACAATGCTGGAGGACACACTGGGGCAGATTGCTGGAGACACTGGGGCAATGCTGGAGACACTGGGGCAGATTGCTGGACACACTGGGGGCAATGCTGGAGACACTGGGGCAGATTGCTGGAGACACTAGGGCAATGCTGGAGACACTGGGGCAATGCTGGAGACACTGGGGCAGATTGCTTGACACACTGGGGCAATGCTGGAGGACACACTGGGGCAGATTGATGGAGACACTGGGGCAATGCTGGAGACACTGGGACAGATTGCTGGACACACTGGGGGCAATGCTGGAGGACACACTGGGGCAATGCTGGAGACACTGGGGCAATGCTGGAGGACACACTGGGGCAGATTGTTGGAGACACTGGGGCAATGCTGGAGACACTGGGGCAATGCTGGAGGACACACTGGGGCAGATTGCTGGAGACACTGGGGCAATGCTGGAGACACTGGGGCAATGCTGGAGACCCTGGGGCAGACTGCTGGACACACTGGGACAATGCTGGAGGACACACTGGGGCAGACTGCTGGACACACTGGGGCAGATGATTGCTGGAGACACTGGGGCAATGCTGAAGACACTGGAGCAATGCTGGAGACACTGGGGCAGATTGCTGGACACACTGGGGGTAATATGCTGGAGACACTGGGGCAGATTGCTGGACACACTGGGGGCAATGCTGGATACTCTGGGGCAATATGCTGGACATACTGGGGCATATTGTTGAACACACTGTCTGGGGGTAATGCTGGAGACACTGGGGCAATGCTGGAGACACTGGGGCAATGCTAGAGACACTGGGGCAATGCTGGACACACTGGTGCAAAAGAGAGCACCGCACCGACTCACGGCGCGGTGGTGCCACTCTGCATCCCAGAGCTTCCAGCTAACAAGACAAAATCATAATAGCAAGCTGGACAAAAACACAGTGGTAACAAATAAGCTAGCAGGGACTTAGCTTTTGCTGAAGTAGACAGGTCATCTGAAAGATCCAAGAGAACTGAACCAGTACTAGGACATTGACAGCTGGCATCAAGTAACGATCTGAGTGGAGTTAAATAGAGCAGCAGCCAAAACCTAAACGAGGTCAGCTGGGGAAGGAACCTCAGAACCAGCAGCTCCACTCACAGCCACCAGAGGGAGCCCATGGACAGAACTCGCCGAAGTACCATTCATAACTACAGGAGGGAGTTCGAGAACAGAATTCACAACAGTACCCCCCCTTGAGGAGGGGTCAGCGAACCCTCACCAGAGACTCCAGGCCGATCCGGACGAGCCAAATGAAAGGCACAAACAAGATCGGCAGCATGAACATCAGAGGCAACCACCCAGGAATTATCCTCCTGACCATAACCTTTCCACTTGACTAGGTACTGAAGTTTCCGTCTTGAAACACGAGAATCCAAAATCTTCTCCACCACATACTCCAACTCCCCCTCAACCAACACCGGGGCAGGAGGATCAACGGAGGGAACTATAGGAGCCACATATCTCCGCAATAACGACCTATGGAACACATTATGGATGGCGAAAGAAGCTGGAAGGTCTGTTGTGAATCTGCTTTTGGGCTCCTTCTGGTGGTGGCTAGTGGTACTGGTGACTCGGGTGTGTTTTCTTTCTCAGTTCACCTGTTTTCATCAGTAGTGGGGAGTTCCTATTTATTCCTGCTCTTCAGTCATTGCCTTGCCGGCCATCAATGTAACCAGAGCCTTTCTGTTGCATGTTCCTGCTCCTAGACTACTGATCAGCTAAGTTGGACTCTTAGTCCTAAGTTTGTTTGCATTTTTTGTTCCAGTTTACAGTTATATCATTCTCTGTAGCTGGAAGCTCTTGTGGGCTGAAATTACCACTCCGGTGTCATGAGTTGACACATGAGTCTTAAAGTAATTTCAGGATGGTATTTTAAAAGGGTTTTCAGCTGACCGTGCAGTTCCCTTTTGTATCTTTCTACTATCTAGTAAGCGGACCTCGCTTTGCTGAACCTACCTTCATACTGCGTATGTCTTTTACTCTGAACTCACCGTCAATATATGTGGGGGGCTTCTGTCTCCTTTTCGGGGGAATTTCCCTAGAGGTAAGCCAGGTCTGTTTTTTCCTCTACTAGGGTTAGTTAGTCCTCCGGCTGGCGAGAGACGTCTAGGGATAAAACTTAGGCACGCCCCCCGGCCACTATTAGTTGTGTGGTAGGTTTAGCTCACGGTCAGCTCGAGATTCCATCACCCAAGAGCTCGTCCGTTATTTATGTGTCCTGACGTTCCCCTGCCATTGGGAACCATGACAGTATGGCCGGCCAAGTGTTAAAACTGTTGGCAGAAGAAAGGAGAGAAAAAGAAGTCTGCAATTTTTTTTTTTTTTTTTCCCTTGGTGCTTGCTCTATAGTTGAATCAGTTGCATTTCAGCTCTAATTGCAGTCTTTGTCTCCCTCTCCTTCTAACCCTTGAATGGCTCTGATCTCACCTGCTTAAAATGGATCCTCAGAGTTTGGCTACAGGTTTGAATAATCTTGCCACAAAAGTTCAAGATTTACAGGATTTTGTTATACATGCTCCTATATCTGAACCTAGAATTCCTATACCAGAATTTTTCTCCGGAGATAGATCTCGTTTTTTGAATTTCAAATATAATTGTAAATTATTTCTTTCTCTGAGACCTCGCTCCGCTGGAGATCCCGCACAGCAGGTTAAGATTGTAATTTCCTTGCTGCGAGGTGACCCTCAAGATTGGGCATTTGCATTGGCACCAGGGGATCCTGCGTTGCTCAATGTGGATGCGTTTTTTCTGGCTTTGGGGTTGCTTTATGAGGAACCTAATTTAGAGATTCAGGCTGAAAAAGCCTTGATGGCCCTGTCTCAAGGGCAAGATGAAGCTGAAATATACTGCCAAAAATTTCGTAAATGGTCTGTGCTTACTCAGTGGAATGAGTGCGCTTTGGCGGCGAATTTCAGAGAGGGTCTCTCTGAGGCCATTAAGGATGTTATGGTGGGGTTCCCTGCGCCTACAGGTCTGAATGAGTCCATGACAATGGCTATTCAGATTGATCGGCGTTTGCGGGAGCGTAAACCTGTGCACCATTTGGCGGTGTCTTCTGAGAAGGCGCCAGAGAATATGCAATGTGATAGAATTCTGTCCAGAAGCGAACGGCAGAATTTTAGGCGAAAAAATGGGTTGTGCTTCTATTGTGGTGATTCAACTCATGTTGTATCAGCATGCTCTAGACGCACAAAGAAGGTTGATAAGTCTGTTTCAATTGGCACTTTACAGTCTAAGTTTATTCTATCTGTGACCTTGATTTGTTCATTATCGTCAATTACTGCGGACGCCTATGTCGACTCTGGCGCCGCTTTGAGTCTTATGGATTGGTCCTTTGCCAGGCGCTGTGGGTTTAATCTAGAGCCTCTGGAAGTCCCTATACCTCTGAAGGGTATTGATTCTACGCCATTGGCTAGTAATAAACCACAATACTGGACACAAGTGACTATGCGTATGACTCCAGACCATCAGGAGGTGATTCGCTTCCTTGTGTTGTACAATCTACATGATGTTTTGGTGCTCGGATTGCCATGGTTACAATCTCATAATCCAGTCCTTGACTGGAAAGCAATGTCTGTGTTAAGCTGGGGATGTCAGGGGGCTCATGGGGACGTACCTTTGGTTTCCATTTCATCATCTATTCCCTCTGAGATTCCGGCATTTTTGTCTGATTATCGTGATGTTTTTGAGGAGCCTAAGCTTGGTTCACTCCCTCCTCACAGAGATTGCGATTGTACCATAGATCTGATTCCAGGCAGTAAATTTCCAAAGGGTCGTTTGTTTAATTTATCCGTACCTGAACATGTTGCTATGCGAGAGTATATTAAGGAGTCCCTGGAAAAGGGACATATTCGTCCTTCTTCATCTCCCTTAGGAGCCGTTTTTTTCTTTGTGTCTAAAAAAGATGGCTCTTTGAGGCCGTGTATTGATTATCGACTCTTGAATAAAATTACAGTCAAATATCAGTATCCTTTGCCACTGCTGACTGATTTGTTTGCTCGAATAGAGGGGGCTAAGTGGTTCTCTAAGATTGATCTTCGTGGGGCGTATAATTTGGTGCGAATTAAGCAGGGGGATGAGTGGAAAACCGCATTTAATACGCCCGAGGGCCATTTTGAGTATTTAGTAATGCCTTTTGGTCTTTCAAATGCCCCTTCAGTCTTTCAGTCCTTTATGCATAGCATTTTCCGTGAATATTTGGATAAATTTATGATTGTGTATCTGGATGATATTTTGATTTTTTCGGATGACTGGGACTCTCATGTCCAACAAGTCAGGAGGGTTTTTCAGGTTTTGCGGGCTAATTCCTTGTGTGTGAAGGGTTCTAAGTGTATTTTTGGGGTTCAAAAGATTTCTTTTTTGGGGTACATTTTTTCCCCTTCTTCCA
This sequence comes from Ranitomeya variabilis, assembly GCF_051348905.1. Classification (NCBI taxonomy): domain Eukaryota; kingdom Metazoa; phylum Chordata; class Amphibia; order Anura; family Dendrobatidae; genus Ranitomeya; species Ranitomeya variabilis. The sequence goes on along the minus strand of NC_135233.1, from coordinate 246,601,091 downwards.
TTGAGATGGATCCTGTCAAGGTTCGGGCTATTTGTGATTGGACGCAACCTACTTCTCTTAAGAGCCTTCAGAAATTCTTGGGCTTTGCTAATTTTTATCGTCGATTTATAACTGGTTTTTCGGATGTTGCTAAACCTTTGACTGATTTGACTAAAAAGGGTGCTGATGTTGCTGATTGGTCCCCTGCTGCTGTGGAGGCCTTTCGGGAGCTTAAGCGCCGCTTTTCTTCTGCCCCTGTGTTGCGTCAGCCTGATGTTGCTCTTCCTTTTCAGGTTGAGGTCGACGCTTCCGAGATCGGAGCTGGGGCGGTTTTGTCGCAGAAAAGTTCCGACTGCTCCGTGATGAGACCTTGTGCGTTCTTTTCTCGAAAATTTTCGCCCGCCGAGCGAAATTATGATATTGGTAATCGGGAGCTTTTGGCTATGAAGTGGGCTTTTGAGGAGTGGCGTCATTGGCTTGAGGGGGCTAGACATCAGGTGGTGGTATTGACCGATCACAAGAATTTGATTTATCTTGAGTCTGCCAGGCGCCTGAATCCTAGACAGGCGCGCTGGTCGTTGTTTTTCTCTCGGTTTAATTTTGTAGTCTCATACTTACCAGGTTCTAAAAATGTGAAGGCGGATGCCCTTTCTAGGAGTTTTGAGCCTGATTCCCCTGGTGATTCTGAACCTACAGGTATCCTTAAGGATGGGGTGATATTATCTGCTGTTTCTCCAGACCTGCGACGGGCTTTGCAGGAGTTTCAGGCGGATAGACCTGATCGTTGCCCGCCTGGTAGACTGTTTGTTCCTGATGATTGGACCAGTAGAGTCATCTCGGAGGTTCATTCTTCTGCGTTGGCAGGTCATCCTGGAATCTTTGGTACTAGGGATTTGGTGGCTAGGTCCTTCCGGTGGCCTTCCCTGTCTCGAGACGTACGAGTTTTTGTGCAGTCTTGTGATGTTTGTGCTCGGGCCAAGCCTTGTTGTTCTCGGACTAGCGGATTGTTGTTATCTTTGCCTATTCCGAAGAGGCCTTGGACTCACATCTCTATGGATTTTATTTCTGATCTCCCTGCTTCTCAGAAAATGTCTGTCATCTGGGTGGTGTGTGACCGTTTTTCAAAGATGGTTAATTTGGTACCTTTGCCTAAGTTGCCTTCCTCATCCGAATTGGTTCCTCTGTTTTTTCAAAATGTGGTTCGCTTGCATGGTATTCCGGAAAATATCGTTTCTGACAGGGGGACCCGGTTCGTGTCTAGATTTTGGCGGGCATTCTGTGCTAGGATGGGCATTGATTTGTCTTTTTCGTCTGCGTTCCATCCTCAGACTAATGGCCAGACGGAGCGAACTAATCAGACCTTGGAGACTTATTTGAGGTGTTTTGTGTCTGCGGATCAGGATGACTGGGTTGCTTTTTTGCCGTTGGCAGAGTTTGCCCTCAATAATCAGGCTAGTGTTGAGGAGAGCCATAAGATCAAATACTTAATTAACCTCAACACATAAGGTAATTGAGAGAAATAACCCATAACATGTATTGTTTAACCTTACATAAGTTTTCCTCAGACAAAGTAAGACACTTAAGATGGCTGCCATCTCCTATACCAGAGCCATGCGGTCTGATGAACAATGAAGACACTGAAGATGGCTGCCATTTCCTGTTTTAGCAGACCATGCGGTCTGGTATCCAAGACGACGCCCACACTGATGACCTCATGGATCCACCCACAGCGACGCCCACTCTGATGACCTCACGGACCAACCCACCTTGATGACCTCATGGATCCGCCCATGGACTTGCTCATGCCCAACCCACTAACCAATGGAATACATCCGATCACTCCCATTTTAGAGCTAACCGAGCCCCCTTACAGGAGATATATAACATTGTGTTTTCACTAATAAAAGCCCTTCTTGGAGCTGAGCCACACTTTGATCAAGGAGAGTTACAGCTGACTGTGTCTGGTGTATTTCTTTAGTGCACATGATCAATATCCATTAGGCCAGGAGTAGGCAACTAGAGAATTGAACATTTATATTAATTGTTCAACCCTAATATTTGGCCGCCCAACGGGGGGCCAGCAGAGGAAGAGCCCTGAACCCTGTAAAACCGGCGAGTGGAACGGCTGGATGCACTGAGTACCCCGAATCTGGAGACTGATCAACTCCTTAACAGAACACGGTAAGTCTGCTGATTTTTATAATCTGTAGTCTTTACCTGTGTCCTTCGGGGTATCCTGTGCAGATTGCCTGACCGTGTCCGGTTTTCTTGGTATCTGTAAGACGGCAGAAAGGGTATCTCCGCTGCTGGTCATTTAATTGCAAGAACCGTCACGTTTTAGTTGCCTACTGCCTGTTACATGTTGTGAAGAGGGGAGATGACAAATAGAAGTGTTTACAGAGGGCTACAGGCAAGTGATAAAACAGGAAAAACAGGGTATGTACTGGTAGTTAAAGAAAAGCATTGTGTTTGGAACAAAGCAGGTTACTAGGAAAGAATAAACAGGTTTGTTTACAGAAAGAAAAGCATGTGGTAGGACGAGAAAAACAGGTTTTGTTTTTTTTTATAGAGAAGGAAAGCAAGCAAGTGTAGAAAAAAAAAATAATAATAATTTTTGTCTGTGGTATACGGTTGTCGCCTGTGATAAGATTTTCAGTTCTGTACAAGAGGGACTAGGACCTGGAGTAATTGACTCGGCCTAGGGGCCCGGTAAATCTTGGAGCAATTGGCTCAGTTCGGGCATAATAAATTGTGTAGCGGCTCATTGAAACTTGGAGCAATTGGCTCAGTTTGGGCCAATTAAATTTATAGTTTTTCTTTTTTTGCCCCGTGACATCGAGTAATTGACTCTGCACGGGGACCGGTGAGTTAGGGAGCAATTTGACAAAGTAGGGAATAATTGGTTTGTAAAGTACGGAGCACGGAAGTCAGACAGGGACCACGTGACAAGAAGGCATAGGAGCTGAGTACTGCAGACTCAGTTCCCTTTTAGAATCTCAGGTTTGAGTCATCTCCCCCGTCTTATTGTTTGTTTGGTGTTTGTTATCTTGATAGATAGATATATATATACTGTATATCTATAGAAAGATGAAGAAATTAATGCAGTTCTGCCGTATGGGCACTAAGCCAAATTCAGATGGCAAGTTAGACTCATGCAAATTAGTGGAAATTGTGTGGAATGCCAGAAGGGGGATGGTTACAGCCCCTGGAGTGGAAGCTTGTCTTGAGATAAAAGAAAAGGTATCCTAGAAGATAATGGATTGTTGTCTATTGCTAGGGCAGGAGAAAGAGTCTCTGAAAGTCTGTAAAAAAAAAAAAAAAAAAAAAAAAAAAAAAAGGAAAAATTGGAAATTGGGTAGAAGAGAAAAGGAATAGAAAGAATAGAGTTTTGACTTATGTGTATTACAAAAATATATCCTGTGAGCGGCTACCACCGTATAATGGTGGCCCAGAGCCATTTTGTTAATGGTGAATGTGTTAAATGTGATAGCAGCCAAAATGGTGGCTCAGAGCCATGTGGTAAATGTAATGGTCGCCATTTTGTTAATGGCCAATGTGTTAAATGTAATAGCAGCCAAAATGGTGGCTCAGAGCCATGTGGTAAATGTAATGGTGGCCATTTTGTTAATGGCCAATGTGTTAAATGTGATAGCAGCCAAAATGGTGGCTCAGAGCCATGTGGTTAATGTAATGGTCGCCATTTTGTTAATGGCCAATGTGTTAAATGTAATAGCAGCCAAAATGGTGGCTCAGAGCCACGTGGTAAATGTAATGGTGGCCATTTTGTTAATGGCCAATGTGTTAAATGTGATAGCAGCCAAAATGGTGGCCCAGAGCCAGGTGCTAAATGTAATGGCGGCCATCTTGGTGGTGGTAAATATAATTCTGATGGCAGCCATCTTGTGAATGGCAAAGGTGTTAATTCTGACGGCAGCCATGTTGTGGATGGCGAATGTGCTGCTCCTGGTGGTGAACATCTCAGATTAAGGTTACACGCCACATCACCAAATCCTTGTTACCCAGTAATGACCACTAACGGCCAATACTATATTCCTTCGGGAAGTGAACAGGCTTTACCCATGTTTCCTATCTAAGTTGTTTCCAATGGGGCACCAACCCTTTCCTCTATCACTCCTGTTGTGAATCCAGCAGTCCTCCCACCTGGATCGTCCCCAGCACCTACCCTTTCTACTGTCACTTCCACTGCCAATTTAGCCGCACACCCACATGAGATGCTCCAAGCAGCGGCCTCTCCTCCCAATGCTTCCATAACAGCACTCTCACGCAGCCTACATAACCCTATACCTGGTACCTCACAGGCTGTCTCGCAGCCAAGCGCACACCTGTATGGGACGGTGGCGACTGCATCAAGGGGGGGCTCAATCTGGGAGGGGGATACCAATAGCACAGGAAGCACAAAGGGGAGGGAATGTTGGCAACCTATTTTTGAAAAAGAACTTCCTGAGGGACCCTTGTTAGTGGTGGGAAAGGGTGACATAACAACAATGGAGACAGACGCTATTGTTAATGCTGCCAATTCTCGGTTAGAGCACAATGGAGGTGTAGCTAGAGCTATAGTGGAAGCAGGAGGGGCGACTATTCAAGCTGACAGCCAAATCATTGTTGAGTCACGTGGTCAGATAGCTGTTGGGGACATAGCGGTGACTAAAGCTGGCAGTCTCCTGTGTAGAATGATCATACACACTGTGACCCCTACTTATGACCCTATTCATCCAGACGTTAGTGCTCAACAACTTCGTGCAGCAATAACTCGCATTTTAGAGTATGCAAATATTAGTGAGCACATTGAGACCTTGACAATTCCCGCCATTGGTGTTGGCATTTTCGGTTTCCCTGTTCATGCATGTACAAGGGAAATTGTTGAAATTATAATAAACAAGTGTAGCCCCCCAAGCATTTGCTGCCTCTCTGAAATCAGGCTAATTAGTAATGAGGACAGGACTGTTAAAGCTTTTAAGACTGCCTGCATCACCTGGAGCCCACACCATGATACTGGAGCTGCCCAAATAGAGGTCCTCATTCCAAGACTGTTACCTCCTCCGGCTCCTCATACACAAGGGACTACATCTGCACTGCCGGTGCCATCTCTACTCCCGCCTCAGGTGCCGCCACCAACAGTGCCGATGCTCATGTCTGAAGAGCCCACCATCTGTGTCAAGTTTACACCCCGGCACGCTGCTACTCTGTTGAACCAAGTTCTAGATCCAGAAAAACAGCCAATGCCTTTCTACAGGAGCATGACGAGGCATGGGACTCTGGTGTTGAGTTCTGCCAAGAACCTAAGACAAGGGCCTCGGATGAGTTGGCTGACCTATCAATTATTATTGTTGCCAAAGGTTTCCAGATGCCTCAAAGCTGATGCAGCCATTGTACGATGACCTCAAGACGTCAGCGTTTCCATTATGTACTAAATCCGTGGAAGCTTTCTACGCTCTTAAACAGGCCATACAGTCTGCACCAGCTCTTGGAATCCCAAATTATCAACTACCTTTTTACTTGTTTGTCAGTAAAGTAGCAGGACATGCTTCCGGAGTCCTAGCACAAAAACATGGGGGAAGAACAAGACCAATCGGCTACTACTCTGCCCGCCTGGACTCTGTGTCTCAAGCTTCCCCGACTTGCCTCAGAGCTGTTCATGCTGCACATATGCTTCTGGACAAAACTTCTGATATCATCTGAGGACATCCAGTTCTCTTAATGGCTCCACACGACATAATTGCTTTGTTGGAACCTAAACATCTGTTGGTGCAGCATCATATGAGACTCCAATGTTCGCTCTTGGTTCCGGATAATGTCACTCTTGTCCGCTGCAGCATCTTCAAACTGTCCACGCTGCTTCCTCTTTCCAGGGGGGATGTGGATGATACTGATGCTCTCGGAGAAGATGCCTCTACACACTCAGAGGATCATGACTGTCTCGAACAAATGCATGAAGAAGTAGCCTCCCAGAAAAGCGTGTCTGAAGACCCACTCCCACATGCTGACCTGACGTTCTTCACTGATGGTTCCAGATTTGCAGATGAAACAGGAAGATTCCATACGGGATATGCCGTGGTTACACATGACCAGGTCATCTCAGCTGGATCGCTACCACCGCACATGTCTGCACAAGAAGCGGAACTTAAAGCTTTGACGTTGGCTTGTCAGGAAGCGACGGAGAAGGTGGTCAACATCTACACGGATTCAAGATACGCTTTTGGAGTGGCTCATGACTTCGGCAGTATCTGGGCAGCCAGAGGATACCTAACGTCCAGTGGAACTCCTGTAAAACATGCTGCTATCATACAAGAACTTGTGGTCGCTCTGAATCTACCTTCAGAGGTTGCAGTGATCAAGATCAAAGCTCACGGGAGATTGGATTCTCCAGAAGCAAGGGGGAACTTCTTTGCTGACAAAACAGAAAAAACCTATGCTGTGGATCCATTTAGGAAAGAGAAAGCAGCGGTGTACGTGTCACAAGACACTGAAGAAGGGACTAAAAGCTCTCTTATGAGGATTATCCATCTACATCAAGACAAGACATCAGATGATGAAAAGAAGTCATGGCAAGAAGGAGGCACTAAAAAAGGATGAAGATGGAGTCTGGAGGGTGAACACAAAGGTCTACCCCGTAATCTGTACCCCTCAGTGACAGAATGGGCACACGGTATCACCCACAGAGGCAAGAATCGGATGAATGACCTGATTTGGAAGACCTACATGGCACCTGGGATTTCTACTGTCACCCAAAAATATTGCAAGTCCTGCCTTGTGTGTGCAACATGCAATCCAGCACCGCCTCAGAAACATTTGGCTAAACCACTATCCCTTTCAGAGAGTTCAGATCGATCGTATTCAAATGCCAAAAGTAGGGAAGTACGAGTATGTACTGGTAGTGACTGACATGTTCTCAGGATGGCCCGAAGCCTATCCAGTAACCAACATGACTGCCAGAGTGACTGTTAAGAGACTGATGACTGAAGTAGTCTGCAGATATGGGGTCCCAGAGGTAATTGAGAGTGACCAAGTACCCGCATTCATTGCAGCACAGTCTAAGGAACTATGAACATTGGTTATTTGGGTTTACATACTCCATATCAACCCCAGAGCAGTGGGAAAGTAGAAAGACTGAATGACGCCTTCAAAAATAAAATACTGAAAGCCAGTTAGGAGGTCAGACTTGGACGGACATTTTGCACGTTGCCTTATACTCAGTCAGAAACACTCCAAGGGGTCCCACTAAACTCACACCATACGAGATTCTTTTTGGGGGGGCCTCCAAGATTGGGTCAATATTTTCCACAACAGCTAGCCTTAGGAAGTGATACTCTTGTAAAATATGTAATTGTTGTTACTAAAGAACTGTCAATAACACATGTACAAGTTTTATCATCCATTCCAGGTCCAGATTCCAGTGACGGTACCCATACTTTCTAACCTGGTGACTACATGCTAGTAAAGAAGTCCATCCGAAAAGACATTCCTGGAGTCGAGATTTGAGGGTCCCTACCAAGTGCTCCTGACTACTCCTACTTCAGTCAGGATTGCTGAGCGCCTCCTGGATCCATCTCTCACATTATGAACTTGTTAGACAGTTAGGGACAGAGTAGGATCTGACCTGCTTGTCAAAGTCCAGCTACAAAGGGAGGTTTTCCACAAGGGAAAACTTGTCTCAAACTGGTGAAAACTCCAACTCCCCCTCCCGGGCAAGACGGTCAGATCTAGGATGTGTACAACAGGGTTAGTCACATGTGTATTTTACTGTAAGTAACCATGGAGATGGGAGATTGGAGAGTAATAGATCCAGCAGGTTGGGAAGTCCCGAGGACACTGGTAACACGCTCCGATATACCTCCGCAGTATACCCATAATTAGTCATACATTCTCTGGTGTCTATAGCATCCATATTGTCATGAAGCTTCTGATGTCATAATAACAATTAACATCGGTGGGTTAGGGAACCACGGTGGGATCAAGATAAAAGAAAAGGTTAATAAAGTATTTAGGGGGGACTGTTGAGGAGAGCCATAAGATCAAATACTTAATTAACCTCAACACATAAGGTAATTGAGAGAAATAACCCATAACATGTATTGTTTAACCTTACATAAGTTTTCCTCAGACAAAGTAAGACACTTAAGATGGCTGCCATCTCCTATACCAGAGCCATGCGGTCTGATGAACAATGAAGACACTGAAGATGGCTGCCATTTCCTGTTTTAGCAGACCATGCGGTCTGGTATCCAAGACGACGCCCACACTGATGACCTCATGGATCCACCCACAGCGACGCCCACTCTGATGACCTCACGGACCAACCCACCTTGATGACCTCATGGATCCGCCCATGGACTTGCTCATGCCCAACCCACTAACCAATGGAATACATCCGATCACTCCCATTTTAGAGCTAACCGAGCCCCCTTACAGGAGATATATAACATTGTGTTTTCACTAATAAAAGCCCTTCTTGGAGCTGAGCCACACTTTGATCAAGGAGAGTTACAGCTGACTGTGTCTGGTGTATTTCTTTAGTGCACATGATCAATATCCATTAGGCCAGGAGTAGGCAACTAGAGAATTGAACATTTATATTAATTGTTCAACCCTAATACTAGTTCTGCCACTTTGGTTTCTCCTTTCTTTTGCAATTCGGGGTTTCACCCTCGTTTTTCTTCCGGTCAGGTGGAGTCTTCGGATTGTCCTGGAGTGGATACTATGGTGGATAGGTTGCATCGGATTTGGGGACAGGTGGTGGACAATTTGAAGTTGTCCCAGGAGAAGACTCAGCATTTTGCCAACCGCCTTCGTCGTGTTGGTCCTCGTCTTCGTGTTGGGGACTTGGTGTGGTTGTCTTCCCGTTTTGTCCCTATGAGGGTTTCTTCTCCTAAGTTTAAGCCTCGGTTCATCAGTCCTTATAGGATTTTGGAGATTCTTAACCCTGTATCCTTTCGTTTAGACCTTCCGGCATCTTTCGCTATCCATAATGTCTTCCATCGGTCGTTGTTGCGGAGGTATGAGGTGCCGGTTGTTCCTTCTACCGAGCCTCCTGCTCCTGTGCTGGTTGAGGGTGAATTGGAGTATGTTGTGGAGAAAATTTTGGACTCCCGTATTTCCAGACGGAGACTACAATATCTGGTTAAGTGGAAGGGTTATGGTCAAGAAGATAATTCTTGGGTAACTGCTTCTGATGTTCACGCCTCTGATTTGGTTCGTGCCTTTCATAGGGCTCATCCGGATCGCCCTGGTGGTTCTTGTGAGGGTTCGGTGCCCCCTCCTTGAGGGGGGGGTACTGTTGTGAATCTGCTTTTGGGCTCCTTCTGGTGGTGGCTAGTGGTACTGGTGACTCGGGTGTGTTTTCTTTCTCAGTTCACCTGTTTTCATCAGTAGTGGGGAGTTCCTATTTATTCCTGCTCTTCAGTCATTGCCTTGCCGGCCATCAATGTAACCAGAGCCTTTCTGTTGCATGTTCCTGCTCCTAGACTACTGATCAGCTAAGTTGGACTCTTAGTCCTAAGTTTGTTTGCATTTTTTGTTCCAGTTTACAGTTATATCATTCTCTGTAGCTGGAAGCTCTTGTGGGCTGAAATTACCACTCCGGTGTCATGAGTTGACACATGAGTCTTAAAGTAATTTCAGGATGGTATTTTAAAAGGGTTTTCAGCTGACCGTGCAGTTCCCTTTTGTATCTTTCTACTATCTAGTAAGCGGACCTCGCTTTGCTGAACCTACCTTCATACTGCGTATGTCTTTTCCTCTGAACTCACCGTCAATATATGTGGGGGGCTTCTGTCTCCTTTTCGGGGGAATTTCCCTAGAGGTAAGCCAGGTCTGTTTTTTCCTCTACTAGGGTTAGTTAGTCCTCCGGCTGGCGAGAGACGTCTAGGGATAAAACTTAGGCACGCCCCCTGGCCACTATTAGTTGTGTGGTAGGTTTAGCTCACGGTCAGCTCGAGATTCCATCACCCAAGAGCTCGTCCGTTATTTATGTGTCCTGACGTTCCCCTGCCATTGGGAACCATGACAAAGGTCCAAACGAAATGACACAGGATTAAGAATTTCAGAAATCTTATAAGGACCAATGAACTTAGGAGACGAAACCTTCATAGGAACATAACGAGACGACAAGCAAACCAAATCCCCAACACGAAGTCGGGGACCAACACAGCGACGGCGGTTAGCGAAACGTTGAGCCTTCTCCTGGGACAATGTCAAATTGTCCACTACGTGAGTCCAAATTTGCTGCAACCTGTCCACCACAGAATCCACACCAGGACAGTCCGAAGGCTCAACCTGCCCTGAAGAAAAACGAGGGTGGAAACCAGAATTACAGAAAAAAGGCGAAACCAAAGTGGCCGAGCTGGCCCGATTATTAAGGGCGAACTCAGCCAAAGGCAAGAAGGACACCCAATCATCCTGATCAGCAGAAACAAAGCATCTCAGATATGTTTCCAAAGTCTGATTGGTTCGTTCGGTTTGGCCATTTGTCTGAGGATGGAAAGCTGAAGAAAAAGACAAATCAATGCCCATCTTAGCACAAAAGGACCGCCAAAATCTTGAAACAAACTGGGAACCTCTGTCCGACACGATGTTCTCCGGGAATGCCATGTAAACGAACCACATGCTGGAAAAACAATGGAACCAAATCAGAGGAGGAAGGCAATTTAGGCAAAGGTACCAAATGGACCATCTTAGAGAAGCGGTCACAAACCACCCAGATAACTGACATCCTCTGAGAGACAGGGAGATCTGAAATAAAATCCATGGAAATATGCGTCCAGGGCCTTTTCGGGACCGGCAAGGGCAAAAGCAACCCACTGGCATGAGAACAGCAAGGCTTAGCCCGAGCACAAGTCCCACAGGACTGCACAAAAGAACGCACATCTCGTGACAAGGAAGGCCACCAAAAGGATCTAGCCACCAAATCTCTGGTACCAAAGATTCCAGGATGACCAGCCAACACCGAACAATGAACCTCAGAGATAACTTTACTAGTCCATCTATCAGGGACAAACAGCTTCTCCGCTGGGCAACGGTCAGGTCTATCAGCCTGAAACTCCTGCAGCACCCGCCGCAAATCAGGGGAGATGGCAGACAAAATTACCCCCTCTTTGAGAATACCAGCCGGCTCAGGAACTCCCGGAGAATCAGGCACAAAACTCCTTGAAAGGGCATCAGCCTTCACATTCTTCGAACCCGGAAGGTACGAAACCACAAAATTGAAGCGGGAGAAAAACAGCGACCATCGAGCCTGTCTAGGATTCAACCACTTGGCAGACTCGAGATAAGTCAGATTCTTGTGATCCGTCAAGACCACCACGCGATGCTTGGCTCCTTCAAGCCAATGTCGCCACTCCTCAAACGCCCACTTCATAGCCAACAACTCTCGATTGCCCACATCATAATTGCGCTCAGCAGGCGAAAACTTTCTAGAAAAGAAAGCACATGGTTTCATCACAGAGCCATCAGAACCTCTTTGAGACAAAACAGCCCCTGCTCCAATCTCAGAAGCATCCACCTCGACCTGAAACGGGAGCGAAACATCTGGCTGACACAACACAGGGGCAGAAGAAAAACGACGCTTCAGCTCCTGAAAAGCCTCAACAGCCGCAGAGGACCAATTGACCACATCTGCACCTTTCTTGGTTAAATCAGTCAATGGTTTAACAACACTAGAAAAATTAGCGATGAAGCGACGGTAAAAATTAGCAAAGCCCAGGAATTTCTGAAGGCTCTTCACAGAAGTAGGCTGAGTCCAATCATAAATGGCCTGAACTTTAACAGGGTCCATCTCGATAGTAGAAGGGGAAAAAATGAAGCCCAAAAATGAAACCTTCTGAACTCCAAAGAGACATTTAGACCCCTTCACAAACAAGGAATGAGCACGAAGGACCTGGAACACCATTCTGACCTGCTTCACATGAGACTCCCAATCGTCCGAAAAGACCAAAATATCATCCAAATATACAATCATGAATCTATCCAGGTACTTTCGGAAGATGTCATGCATAAAGGACTGAAACACAGATGGAGCATTAGAAAGCCCGAATGGCATTACCAAGTACTCAAAATGGCCCTCGGGCGTATTAAGTGCTGTTTTCCATTCGTCGCCCTGTTTAATACGCACAAGATTATACGCCCCTCGAAGATCTATCTTGGTGAACCAGCTAGCCCCCTTAATCCGAGCAAACAAATCAGACAGTAGCGGCAAAGGGTACTGAAATTTGACGGTGATTTTATTGAGAAGGCGGTAATCTATACAAGGTCTCAGAGAACCATCCTTCTTGGCCACAAAAAAGAACCCTGCCCCCAATGGTGACGACGACGGGCGAATATGCCCTTTCTCCAAGGACTCCTTTATATAACTCCGCATTGCAGCGTGTTCTGGCACAGATAAATTGAACAGTCGGCCCTTCGGAAACTTACTACCAGGAATCAAATTAATAGCACAATCGCAATCCCTATTAGGAGGTAGGGCACTGGACTTGGGCTCATCAAATACATCCCGGTAATCTGACAAGAACTCAGGGACTTCAGAAGGATGGGAAGATGAAATAGACAACAATGGGACATCCCCATGTACCCCTTGACAACCCCAACTGGATACAGACATTAATTTCCAATCCAATACTGGATTATGGACCTGTAGCCATGGCAAACCCAAAACGACCACATCATGCAGATTATGCAACACCAAAAAGCGAATATCCTCCTGATGTGCAGGAGCCATGCACATGGTCAATTGAGTCCAGTACTGAGGCTTATTCTTGGCCAAAGGTGTAGCATCAATTCCTCTCAATGGAATAGGATGCTGTAAGGGCTCCAAGAAAAAACCACAGCGCCTGGCAAACTCCAAGTCCATCAAATTCAGGGCAGCGTCTGAATCCACAAATGCCATAACAGAATAGGACGACAAAGAGCAAATCAGAGTAACGGACAAAAGAAATTTTGGCTGTACCGTACCAATGGTGGCAGACCTAGCGAACCGTTTAGTGCGCTTAGGACAATCAGAGATAGCATGAGTGGAGTCACCACAGTAAAAACACAGCCCATTCTGACGTCTGTACTCTTGCCGTTCAGCTCTGGTCAAGGTCCTGTCACATTGCATAGGCTCAGGCCTCTGCTCAGAAAACACCGCCAAATGGTGCACATTTTTCCACTCACGTAAGCGTCGATCGATCTGAATGGCCATGGACATAGACTCATTCAGACCAGCAGGCGCGGGGAATCCCACCATAACATCCTTAAGGGCTTCAGAAAGACCCTTTCTGAAAATTGCCGCCAGGGCACAATCATTCCACTGAGTAAGCACAGACCACTTTCTAAACTTCTGACAATATACCTCCGCTTCATCCTGACCCTGACACAAAGCCAGCAAAATTTTCTCTGCCTGATCCACTGAATCTGGTTCATCATAAAGCAATCCAAGTGCCAGAAAAAACGCATCTACATTACGCAATGCAGGATCTCCTGGCGCAAGGGAAAATGCCCAGTCTTGAGGGTCACCACGCAGCAAAGAAATAATGATTTTTACTTGCTGAATGGGGTCACCAGAGGAGCGGGGTTTCAAAGCAAAAAACAGTCTACAATTATTTTTGAAATTCAGGAACTTAGATCTATCCCCAGAAAATAAATCAGGAATTGGAATTCTGGATTCTAACATCGGGTTCTGAACTACATAATCTTGAATGCTTTGTACCCTTGCAGTGAGTTGATCCACACAAGAGGACAGACCTTGAATGTCCATATCTACACCTGTGTCCTGAAGCACCCAGAGATTTAGGGGAAAAGAGAAACAAAACACGCTGCAGAGAAAAAAAAAAAGAACTTCTCTTATCCCTCTATTGAGATGCATTAACACTTTATGGGCCAGCTGTACTGTTATGATGGAACTGGTGGTTAGGAGCACTAGAAATGACCAGATGAGCAAACTAGTAATACAGGACGAGCTCTGGGAAGTGGGAGCTCTGCTGACCGCAACCCCTAATCCTATCACAACAACTAGAAATAGCCGTGGAGCGTTCCTAACTCTGCCTAGACGCCTCTTCACAGCCTAAGAGCTAACTACCCCTAAAGATAGAAAATACAGCCTAACTTGCCTCAGAGAAATTCCCCAAAGAAATAGGCAGCCCCCCACACATATTGACTGTGAGTTAAGATGGAAGTCACAAACACAGGAATGAAATAGGTTTCAGCAAAGGGAGGCCAGACCTTACTAAACAGACTGAGGATAGAAAAGGTATCTTTGCGGTCAGCATAAAAAACTAACAAAAAACCACGCAGAGTGTGCAAAAGAGAGCACCGCACCGACTCACGGCGCGGTGGTGCCACTCTGCATCCCAGAGCTTCCAGCTAACAAGACAAAATCATAATAGCAAGCTGGACAAAAACACAGTGGTAACAAATAAGCTAGCAGGGACTTAGGTTTTGCTGAAGTAGACAGGTCATCTGAAAGATCCAAGAGAACTGAACCAGTACTAGGACATTGACAGCTGGCATCAAGTAACGATCTGAGTGGAGTTAAATAGAGCAGCAGCCAAGACCTAAACGAGGTCAGCTGGGGAAGGAACCTCAGAACCAGCAGCTCCACTCACAGCCACCAGAGGGAGTCCATGGACAGAACTCACCGAAGTACCATTCATAACCACAGGAGGGAGTTCGAGAACAGAATTCACAACAGTTACCTATACACTGACACTATACACTGTATACTATATACAGAGGTCCTGTGTACAATGTCACCAGTGATCACTGTATTACCTATACATTATATACAGAGCTCCTGTGTATAATGTCACCAGTGATCTCTGTATTACCTCTACACAGACACTGCATACTAAGTACAGATCTCCTGTGAATACTGGCACTTATGGTGATAGTATTGTGTTTTTTGTTTTTTTTATTTCTGATCAGTATTGTAGTATTCAGTCACTATGTGGTGGTAATATGTGGTCTGGAAATGGTGTTGTGGTATTTGTCCCTTGAATGTGCTATTTGGTCACCAAGTAGTGGTAATATGTGGTCTTGACATGGTGCGGTTGTATTTGTTCCTTGTATGTGATATTATTCGATCACTGTGGTTGTAATTTGTGGTCTGGTCATGGCGCGGTGGTATTTGTTCCTTGTATGTGATATTATTGGTCAAAATATACCTAAATTGTATTGCAGATTTTAACAAATATTTAATAGGTTACAGTAGAGTAGGGCCCGGCCACTTTTCTGGAATAATCTGGTTCGGGTATCACATGACCCCGTCACATGACCCCTGTCACATGACCGGGGGGAGCCCACAGTGTCTGAACAGCCCGGGGCCCTGGCTACCCTTAATCCACCCCTGGCCTCGGCTGCCGCCGAAAACCCTTTTCCGCTTGCGTCACCAGAAAGATCTTGGTTAAATCTGTTTGACCACGCAATTTAAAGCCGAATGCCAAGGCTGACATGACTCGCGACACTTTGGCGGAAGACCAACCTGCTGAAGCTCCCCGACTCAACCAAGACAACAACACCCCAGCCTGCTCCTGCTCGCTCGACCCACACCCAGCAGCACGCAACACTTCCACCCAATCCAGCCTAGTAGCCTGGTAAGCCTCCCACGTTCTGGGAGCCAATGACGACTTGATCAACGCCTCAGCGTCTCGGACACCACAAGCCAAAGTTCTGCAGGGCATTCCAACCCAACGACCTCCGCATCCGGAGCCAGTAACCGAAAACGAACGAACTGTGAACGAGAGAGAGAGTCGGCAATGGAATTATGAGCACTAGGAACATGCGTCGCAGTTACATGCGCGTTCAAATTCAAACATGATAAGACCAACTGTCTCAGCACCCGCACAACCGGGGGCGACGAAGCCGACAGATTGTTTATCGCACAAAACACCCCCATGTTGTCACAGTAAAACCGAACCCGCCTGTTTCGAAAAACCTGCTGCCACAAATGCACCGCCACCAAAATGGGAAAAATTTCCAAGAGTGCGATATTCCGAACCAGGCCAGAAGAAATCCAAGATGCAGGCCACGTTGCCGCGCACCATTGCCCCCGAAAATACACACCGAAACCTGACCCTCCGGCTGCATCCATAAACAAATCCAACGACTCAATATCAAACACTCCCTCAAGGAACAACGACCGGCCATTATAATTCTGTAAGAACCTACTCCACACCGCCAAGTCCTCTTTATGGTCCGCTGACAACCGTACAAAGAGATGGGGAGCACGAACCCCTGCCGTAGCCATGGCCAATCTCCTAGAAAAAACTCTGCCCATGGGAATAACTCGACAAGCAAAATTAAGTTTCCCAAGGAGCGATTGCAAATCCCTTAATGACAACTTCCTCAAACGACAAGCCCGCAGCACCTCCTCACGCAAAGAAACCACTTTCTCGATGGGCAACCTAAATTCCCACTGAATGGTATCGATTACAATACCTAGAAAACATAAACACGTGCTCGGGCCCTCCGTTTTGCCCGGAGACAAAGGGACTCCAAAACGATGTGCCACCAATTCAATTGCTCTCAGAATCGTTTGACAACGATCAGACCCAGCCGGGCCGACGCACAAAAAGTCATCCAGATAGTGAATGACAGAACCGCAACCCGAAACATCCCGAACCACCCACTCCAAAAAGGAACCAAACGCCTCTAACAACGCACAAGATAGCGAATACCACATGGGCAAACACCTATCAACAAAGAAACGATCCTCCCAAAAACAACCCAGCAGCCGAACGCTATTCGGATGAACTGGCAACAAACGAAAAGCAGATTCTATATCTGTCTTAGCTAGGAGAGCCCCTTTCCCGGATTTTTGAACCCATTCCACAGCTGTGTCAAAAGATGCATAAACCACTGAGCAAAGCCCAGGGTTAATCCCGACGTTAACAGACATACCTCTAGGATAAGACAGATGCTGAATCAAACAAAATTTCCCTTCCTCTTTCTTAAGCACAACCCCCAAAGGGGAAACCACCAAATCCTCAAAAGGAGGGGACTCAAACGGGCCCGCCATCCGACCCAACGCAACCTCCTCCCATAACTTTTCGGAAACCACAACGGCGTGTAACAAGGCCGACCGCAGATTCTTTCTAATGCACGGAACTGCAAACGAAGGGGCCGGGATTACAAATCCTTCTTGAAAACCGGACAACAACAAAGCGGCTTTATCCCTATCTGGATATCTACTTAGATAAGGGACCATCTTTTCCCACTTCACCGGTGTCACCTCCATGGGTATTACCGATTCCCGGCTTCGCTCTACCCTTTTTGAAGCATTTTGCCGCTCCGTGGGTGGAGCCGCTACAATGGGAGCACAAGTGCTTAAACTTGCAGTTGACTCCGAATCTACACTGACCTTCGTTAAACTGCCAACAGACCCCCAATTTTTGTCCCCCTGCTGGACCAGCGGAACTAGAGGACCCTGCGGTACCGGACTGAAAACCCTGGCCGGAACCCCCGGCCCCTCCGTGAAAGGGATGGCCGAACTTGTACTGTGCCATCACCCGCAACCATAGACCAATGTCTTTTTGATCCCATCTAATGGCCGGCCGAACCGCTTTCCTCTGCCTGAACTACTCATCATACCTGAGCCACGCCTGACCACCATAAACCCTGTGGGCCTCACTAATGGAATCCATATAACAGAACAGACCCGAGCAGTTCTCGGGCGCCTTTTCCCCAATCACACTGGCCAGAATGGCAAAAGTGTCATGGTTCCCAATGGCAAGGGAACGTCAGAGAACATAAATAACAGAACAGCTCTTGGGTGATGGAATCTCGAGCTGACCGTGAGCTAAACCTACCACACAACTAACAGTGGCCGGGTGGCGTACCTACGTTTTATCCCTAGACGCCTAGCGCCAGCCGGAGGACTAACTAACCCTAATAGAGGAAAAGACAGACCTGGCTTACCTATAGGGAAATTCCCCCAAAAAGGAGACAGAAGCCCCCCACATATATTGACGGTGAGTTCAGAGGAAAAGACATACGCAGTATGAAGGTAGGTTCAGCAAAGCGAGGTCCGCTTACTAGA
Organism: Ranitomeya variabilis; assembly: GCF_051348905.1. Classification (NCBI taxonomy): domain Eukaryota; kingdom Metazoa; phylum Chordata; class Amphibia; order Anura; family Dendrobatidae; genus Ranitomeya; species Ranitomeya variabilis. The sequence goes on along the minus strand of NC_135233.1, from coordinate 246,583,087 downwards.
TAGCAAGAAGATACAATAGGGAACTTCACGGTCAGCTGAAAACCCTATTAAAGTACCATCCCGAAATTACTTTAAGACTCATGTGTCAACTCATGACACCGGAGTGGCAATTTCGGCCCACAAGAGCTTAGAGCTACAGAAAAATAACATAACTGTGAACTGGAACAAAAATGCAAAACAAACTTAGGACTAAGAGTCCAACTTAGCTGATAGTAGTCTAGAAGCAGGAACATGCAACAGAAAGACTCTGGTTACATTGATGGCCGGCACTAGAATAACTGAGCAGCAAGGCTAAATAGGATACACCCATATCCTGATGGAAACAGGTGAACAGAGAAAGTGAAGCACACAAGTCCAGTACCACCAGTGACCACCGGGGGAGCCCAAAAACCAAACTCACAACAGTACCCCCCCCTCAAGGAGGGGGCACCGAACCCTCACAAGAACCACCAGGGCGATCTAGACGAGCCCTATGAAAGGCACGGACCAAATCAGAGGCATGAACATCAGAGGCTGTCACCCAAGAATTATCCTCTTGACCGTAGCCCTTCCACTTGACCAGATACTGAAGTTTCCGTCTGGAAACACGGGAGACCAAGATCTTCTCCACAACGTACTCCAATTCACCCTCAACCAACACCGGAGCGGGAGGCTCAACGGAAGGCACAACCGGTACCTCATACCTGCGCAATAATGACCGATGGAAGACATTATGGATAGAAAAAGATGCTGGGAGGTCCAATCGAAAGGACACGGGGTTAAGAATCTCCAAAATCTTATACGGGCCGATGAACCGAGGCTTAAACTTAGGAGAAGAAACCCTCATAGGGACAAAACGAGAAGACAACCACACCAAGTCCCCAACACGAAGACGAGGACCAACACGACGACGGCGGTTAGCAAAATGCCGAGTCTTCTCCTGGGACAACTCCAAATTGTCCACTACCTGTCCCCAAATCCGATGCAACCTATCCACCACAGTATCCACTCCAGGACAATCCGAAGACTCCACCTGACCGGAAGAAAAACGAGGATGAAACCCCGAATTGCAAAAGAAAGGAGAAACCAAAGTGGCAGAACTAGCCCGATTATTGAGGGCAAACTCCGCCAACGGCAAAAAGGCAACCCAGTCATCCTGATCCGCAGACACAAAACACCTCAAATAAGTCTCCAAGGTCTGATTAGTTCGCTCAGTCTGGCCATTAGTCTGAGGATGGAACGCAGACGAAAAAGACAAATCAATGCCCATCCTAGCACAGAACGCCCGCCAAAATCTAGACACGAACTGGGTCCCCCTGTCAGAAACGATATTCTCCGGAATACCATGCAAGCGAACCACATTTTGAAAAAACAGAGGAACCAACTCGGATGAGGAAGGCAACTTAGGCAAGGGCACCAAATGAACCATCTTTGAAAAACGGTCACACACCACCCAGATGACAGACATTTTCTGAGAAACAGGGAGATCAGAAATAAAATCCATAGAGATGTGAGTCCAAGGCCTCTTCGGAATAGGCAAAGATAACAACAATCCGCTAGCCCGAGAACAACAAGGTTTGGCCCGAGCACAAACATCACAAGACTGCACAAAAACTCGCACATCTCGAGACAGGGAAGGCCACCAGAAGGACCTAGCCACCAAATCCCTAGTACCAAAGATCCCGGGATGACCTGCCAACACAGAAGAATGAACCTCCGAGATGACTCTACTGGTCCAATCATCAGGAACAAACAGTCTACCAGGCGGGCAACGATCAGGTCTATCCGCCTGAAACTCCTGCAAAGCCCGTCGCAGGTCTGGAGAAACAGCAGATAATATCACCCCATCCTTAAGGATACCTGTAGGTTCAGAATCACCAGGGGAATCAGGCTCAAAACTCCTAGAAAGGGCATCCGCCTTCACATTTTTAGAACCTGGTAAGTATGAGACTACAAAATTAAACCGAGAGAAAAACAACGACCAGCGCGCCTGTCTAGGATTCAGGCGCCTGGCAGACTCAAGATAAATCAAATTCTTGTGATCGGTCAATACCACCACCTGATGTCTAGCCCCCTCAAGCCAATGACGCCACTCCTCAAAAGCCCACTTCATAGCCAAAAGCTCCCGATTACCAATATCATAATTTCGCTCGGCGGGCGAAAATTTTCGAGAAAAGAACGCACAAGGTCTCATCACGGAGCACTCGGAACTTTTCTGCGACAAGACCGCCCCAGCTCCGATCTCGGAAGCATCAACCTCAACCTGAAAAGGAAGAGTAACATCAGAAAAACCAGTTATAAATCGACAATAAAAATTAGCAAAGCCCAAAAATTTCTGAAGGCTCTTAAGAGAAGAAGGTTGCGTCCAATCACAAATAGCCCGAACCTTGACAGGATCCATCTCAATGGAAGAGGGGGAAAAAATGTACCCCAAAAAAGAAATCTTTTGAACCCCAAAAATACACTTAGAACCCTTCACACACAAGGAATTAGCCCGCAAAACCTGAAAAACCCTCCTGACCTGTTGGACATGAGAATCCCAGTCATCCGAAAAAATCAAAATATCATCCAGATACACGATCATAAATTTATCCAAATATTCACGGAAAATGTCATGCATAAAGGACTGAAAGACTGAAGGGGCATTTGAAAGACCAAAAGGCATTACTAAATACTCAAAATGGCCCTCGGGCGTATTAAATGCGGTTTTCCACTCATCCCCCTGCTTAATTCGCACCAAATTATACGCCCCACGGAGATCAATCTTAGAGAACCACTTAGCCCCTTTTATTCGAGCAAACAAATCAGTCAGCAGTGGCAGAGGATACTGATATTTGACTGTAATTTTATTCAAGAGTCGATAATCAATACACGGCCTCAAAGAGCCATCTTTTTTAGATACAAAGAAAAAACCGGCTCCTAAGGGAGATGAAGAAGGACGAATATGTCCCTTTTCCAGGGACTCCTTAATATATTCTCGCATAGCAGCATGTTCAGGTACAGATAGATTAAATAAACGACCCTTTGGAAATTTACTGCCCGCAATCAGATCTATGGTACAATCGCAATCTCTGTGAGGAGGTAGTGAACCAAGCTTAGGCTCCTCAAAAACATCACGATAATCAGATAAAAATTCCGGAATCTCAGAGGGAATAGATGACGAAATGGAAACCAAAGGTACGTCCCCATGAGCCCCCTGACATCCCCAGCTTAACACAGACATTGCTTTCCAGTCAAGGACTGGGTTATGAGATTGTAACCATGGTAATCCGAGCACCAAAACGTCATGTAGATTGTACAACACAAGGAAGCGAATCATCTCCTGATGGTCTGGAGTCATACGCATAGTCACTTGTGTCCAGTATTGTGGTTTATTACTAGCCAATGGTGTAGAGTCAATACCCTTCAGAGGTATAGGAACTTCCAGAGGCTCTAGATCAAACCCACAGCGCCTGGCAAAGGACCAATCCATTAGACTCAAAGCGGCGCCAGAGTCGACATAGGCATCCGCGGTAATTGACGATAATGAACAAATCAAGGTCACAGACAGAATAAACTTAGACTGTAAAGTGCCAATTGAAATAGACTTATCAACCTTTTTTGTACGTTTAGAGCATGCTGATATAACATGAGTTGAATCACCACAATAGAAGCACAACCCATTTTTTCGCCTAAAATTCTGCCGTTCGTTTCTGGACAGAATTCTATCACATTGCATATTTTCTGGAGCCTTCTCAGAAGACACCGCCAAATGGTGCACAGGTTTGCGCTCCCGCAAACGCCGATCAATCTGAATAGCCATTGTCATGGACTCATTCAGACCTGTAGGTGCAGGGAACCCCACCATAACATCTTTAATGGCATCAGAGAGACCCTCTCTGAAATTCGCCGCCAGGGCGCACTCATTCCACTGAGTAAGCACAGACCATTTACGAAATTTTTGGCAGTATATTTCAGCTTCATCTTGCCCTTGAGATAGGGCCATCAAGGCTTTTTCAGCCTGAATCTCTAAGTTAGGTTCCTCATAAAGCAACCCCAAAGCCAGAAAAAACGCATCCACATTGAGCAACGCAGGATCCCCGGGTGCCAATGCAAATGCCCAGTCTTGAGGGTCACCCCGCAGCAAGGAAATTACTATCCTAACCTGCTGTGCGGGATCTCCAGCGGAGCGAGATCTCAGGGAAAGAAATAATTTACAATTATTTTTGAAATTCCGGAAACGAGATCTATCCCCGGAGAAAAATTATGGTATAGGAATTCTAGGTTCAGATATAGGAGCATGAATAACAAAATCCTGTAAATTTTGAACCTTCGTAGCAAGATTATTCAAACCTGTAGCCAAACTCTGAGGATCCATTTTAATCAGGTGAGATCAGAGCCATTCAAGGATTAGAAGGAGAGAGAGAGACAAAGGCTGCAATTAGAGCAGAAATGCAACTAAGTCAACTATAGAGCAAGCTCAGAGGAAAAAAAAGAAAAAAAAAAAAAAATCTGCAGACTTCTTTTTCTCTCCTTTCTTCTGCCAACGGTTTTAACACTGGGCCGGCCATACTGTCATGGTTCCCAATGGCAAGGGAACGTCAGAGAACATAAATAACAGAACAGCTCTTGGGTGATGGAATCTCGAGCTGACCGTGAGCTAAACCTACCACACAACTAACAGTGGCCGGGTGGCGTACCTACGTTTTATCCCTAGACGCCTAGCGCCAGCCGGAGGACTAACTAACCCTAATAGAGGAAAAGACAGACCTGGCTTACCTCTAGGGAAATTCCCCCAAAAAGGAGACAGAAGCCCCCCACATATATTGACGGTGAGTTCAGAGGAAAAGACATACGCAGTATGAAGGTAGGTTCAGCAAAGCGAGGTCCGCTTACTAGATAGCAAGAAGATACAATAGGGAACTTCACGGTCAGCTGAAAACCCTATTAAAGTACCATCCCGAAATTACTTTAAGACTCATGTGTCAACTCATGACACCGGAGTGGCAATTTCGGCCCACAAGAGCTTCCAGCTACAGAAAAATAACATAACTGTGAACTGGAACAAAAATGCAAAACAAACTTAGGACTAAGAGTCCAACTTAGCTGATAGTAGTCTAGAAGCAGGAACATGCAACAGAAAGGCTCTGGTTACATTGATGGCCGGCACTAGAATAACTGAGCAGCAAGGCTAAATAGGATACACCCATATCCTGATGGAAACAGGTGAACAGAGAAAGTGAAGCACACAAGTCCAGTACCACCAGTGACCACCGGGGGAGCCCAAAAACCAAACTCACAACACAAAAGCCTGCAGCCAGTTAGCAAACATCTGAGGAATCAAGCGCCAACGCCGCTTTTCCTCATCCTCTTTTCCCTCCTCCTTCTTCTTCTTATCCAGATTGAATTTCTCCAACGGGAGCAACGAAAAAATTTCAACATATTCGTCCTTCGCAATCTTTTCCCTAACTTCCTTTTTAAGATGCGCCCCTAAAGGACCCTCAAAACACACATAAACCTCGCCATGAGCCCTATCATCCAAATGCACCCTACACTCATTCTGCGTCTGCACCGAGACCGATATCGGTGCAGGCGCCACCACTGGCGCCCCCACAGAATCAGTAGGCCCCAGCTGCGAGCTCAGCCAGGCACCCAAATGTCTCTGAGCGGACATACCCTGCTCCAGCCTGGATAACAAATCCTGAACATTACCTAAAAGATCACGGACCCCCGCCGAACCCGCATCACCCGCCACCCTCTCAACACTACCAACCCCCTGACTACCCATAAAAGCAGGTGATGACAAATTTGGAGTACAAAGACCTGACACGGACATATACTCACCGGGCTGCAAGGGATCTGTGGTCCCTCCAGCCGAAGTGCTGGCATCCAGACGACCCTGACTCGCCGTGTCCCCAACAGACCTGCCCGAATCTGGCCGATGACGGAGCCCCAGGAAGTCGGCCTGCGTGCCCTGTACTGTCACAGGCACGGAAGGTAAGGGGCCTGGACTCTGCATCCCTGAGGAGAACGGTGCCTGCGTGGATGGGCCTGCAGCGCACCGGCTCACGTCCGTCCCAGCGGCAGCCGCCGATGAAATCCCACTGTCCTGTCGACCTGGTGCAGGAGCGCTCCCTGCCACAGAAGGTAGGGCCAGCCCGGATCCGTCCAGCCTTGGACCGCCCACCCCGACATCAACCGCCGCTGCCACCGCGCTCCCAGATGTGGCCGAGGCAGACCGCGCGGCAGGAGCCTCACCGCTGCGGCCTCCCACTCCCACAGGCCCCAGGCGCTGACTGGCATGCCGAGGCTCCGCCCCCGCTGCACTGCGAGGTGTAGGCCTCGCGACCGCCGCTGAGCCCCGTCTGGCAGTTGGATTCCTCCCAGGCCGGGGCCGACTAACCGCTGATCTTACCGGCCTGGAGGGTCCCGGGAGGGGCTCCTGCGCCTGCGAGGGGCTCGAGGACCGGAGTCCGGTGACAGGCGCTCGGGGGGCCGCGTCCTTTTGTTACCACTCTTAACCACTTCAGGCTTCAGAAGCCATGAAGCAATTAAAAGGAAGTAATATGTTCTCTTATCAGGACCAACTCTTTATAGCTGAGAACATAGGGAAAAGACGTCAGCGGCCCCTAAAAATGGGGCAACCTGCAACGACAAAGGCAACAGTGAAAGCATTTCTGGAAAAAGACAGCTTTTTGCTAAAGTGCCTTCACCTAGGAAAGAGTGTGCACATAGGAGTAGCCTAAGAGAGTAAAGCAGTCTTCCTGGCAAAGAGGCTTGAATAGCACAGGGTAAAAATCTAAGAGAAGCGATCAGTGACCTGTCAGCGAGAGAGGACAGCGAGCAGCGGAGGATTGCGCTATGAAATCCACCGTAGTATTTCAGCCTATTAAACTTGCATGATGCTCAGTATCAAGTGCTGCAGACAGGTCAATCCGCATTAATATTGAGCACCTCGCTCAGACTCTTGTCACTGGGAGTTCAAACTATCTGGAAGGGACAGACACGACTTTTCAGGAAAAAAAAAAAAAGGACAATAGTGGATTTATCCCCACTGAGAAAATCACTGGTCACACGTTACAACTCATCTGTTGTATGGAGAATGGATGACACAGGACTAGTGATAGGTGAACCTGCTCGGATAATGTCGTATCAGAGCATGCTCGGGTGTTATCTGAGTATTTTGGGCATGCTCGGATATTGTGTTCCAGTCCCTGGGGCTGCATGATTTGCGGCTGTTAGGGAATCCCCACATGTGTTCAGGCTGTCTAACAAACAGATAAACCCCACGTGTTCAGGCTGTCTAACAAACAGGCCAACCCCACGTGTTCAGACTGTGTAACAAACAGGCAAACCCCACGTGTTCAGACTGTCTAACAAATAGGCAAAACCAACGTGTGTTCAGGCTGTCTAACAAACAGGCAATCCTCGCATGTGTTCAGGCTGTCTAACACACAGGCAAATCCAACGTGTTCAGACTAACAAATAGGCAAACCCCACATGTGTTCAGGCTGTCTAACAAACAGGCAATCCTTGCATATGTTCAGGCTGTCTAATAAACAGGCAATCCTCGCATGTGTTCAGGCTGTCTAACAAACAGGCAATCCTCGCATGTGTTCAGGCTGTCTAACAAACAGGCAATCCTCGCATGTGTTCAGGCTGTCTAAAACAGGCAAACCCAACGTGTTCAGACTAACAAATAGGCAAACCCCACATGTGTTCAGGCTATCTAACAAACAGGCAATCCTCGCATGTGTTCAGGCTGTCTAACAAACAGGCAAACCCAACGTGTTCAGGCTGTCTAACAAACAGGCAATCCTCGCATGTGTTCAGGCTGTCTAACAAACAAAATCATGCAGCAGCCGGGGATTCTAACATAATATACGAGCACTACAATATACTCAGATAACACCCGAGCATGATCGGATTACACGTTATCCGGGCATGTTCACTCATCACTATACACGACATAAGAAAAAAAGCTTTTGGGATCACGTAAAAAAAGGTTCCTCCCTTTGGTTTGAACGATTGGTGGGGATCTCAGAACTTTAGCCCCCATTATCAACAATATAACAAAACAAGTATTAACCCCTTTCTGTCTTTGGACGTACTATTCCGTCCATGTGGGGTGGGCCCTACTTCCCAAGGACGGAATAGTACGTCCAGCGCGATCGGCCGCGCTCACGGGGGGAGCGCAGCCGATCGCGGCCGGGTGTCAGCTGAATATCACAGCTGACATCCGGCACTATGTGCCAGGAGCGGTCACGGACCGCCCCCGGCGCATTAACCAATCAAACATGATCGCAGTGTTCCGGCGGTACAAGGAAGCATCGCACAGGGAGGGGGCTCCCTGCGTGCTTCCCTGAGACGATCGGTACAAGGCGATGTGCTCACCTTGTACCGAGCGTCTCCTCCCTGCAAGCCCCGGATCCAAAATGGCCGCGGGGCTGCATCTGGGTCCTGCAGGGAGGCGGCTTCACAGCGCCTGCTCAGAGCAGGCGCTGGGAAGCCTCCCTGCTGTGCTGTGTGATCGCCGATCTGACACTGTCAGATCGGCGATCTGTCACTTTACTGTGATGTCCCCCCCTGGGGCAAAGTAAAAATGTTAAAAAAAAAAAATTACATGTGTAAAAAAAAAAAATCCTAAATAAATAATAAAAAAAAAATATTGTTCCAATAAATACATTCCTTTAGCTAAATAAAAATAAAAAAAAAATAAAAGTACAAATATTTAGTATCGCCGCGTCCGTAACGACCCGTCCTATAAAACTGTCCCACTAGTTAACCCCTTAATTGAATACCGTAAAAAAAAAAAAAGGCAAAAAAACCGCTTTATTATCATACTGCTGAACAAAAAGTGGAATAACATGCGATCAAAAAGACAAATATAAATAACTATGGTACCGCTGAAAACGTCATCTTGTCCCGCAAAAAACAAGCCATGAAACAGCATCATCAGCGAAAAAATAAAAAAGTTATAGTCCTCAGAATAAAGCGATGCAAAAATAATTATTTTTTCTATAAAATAGTTTTTATCGTATAAAAGCGCCAAAACATAAAAAAAGATATAAATGAGGTATCGCTGTAATCATACTGACACGAAGAATAAAACTGCTTTATCCATTTTACCAAACGTGGAACGGTATAAGCGCCGCCCCCCCAAAAGAAATTCATGAATAGCTGGTTTTTGGTCATTCTGCCTCACAAAAATCGGAATAAAAAGCGATCAAAAAATATCACGTGCCCGAAAATGTTACCAATAAAAATGTCAACTCGTCCCGCAAAAAACAAGACCTCACATGACTCTGTGGACCAAAATATGGAAAAATTATAGCACTCAAAATGTGGTAACGCAAAAAACATTTTTTGCAATAAAAAGCGTCTTTTAGTGTGTGACGGCTGCCAATCATAAAAATCCGCTAGAAAACCCGCTATAAATCACCCCCTTAGTTACGAAAAATTAAAAAATTTAAAAAATGTATTTATTTCCATTTTCCCATTAGGGCTAGGGTTAGGGCTCGGGTTAGGGCTAGGGTTAGGGTTAGGTCTAGGGTTAGGGTTGGGGCTAGGGTTAGGGCTACAGTTAGGGTTAGGGTTGGGGCTAAAGTTAGGGTTGGGGCTAAAGTTAGGGTTGGGGCTAAATATAGGGTTAGAATTACATTTACAGTTGGGAATAGGGTTGGGATTAGGGTTAGGGGTGGTCAGGGTTAGGGGTGTGGTTAGGGTTACAGTTGAGATTAGGGTTAGGGGTGTGTTTGGATTAGGGTTTCAGTTATAATTGGGGGGTTTCCACTGTTTAGGCACATCAGGGGCTCTCCAAATGCGACATTGCGTCCGATCTCAATTCCAGCCAATTCTGCGTTGAAAAAGTAAAACAGTGCTCCTTCCCTTCTGAGCTCTCCCATGCGCCCAAACAGGGGTTTACCCCAACATATGGAGTATCAGCGTACTCAGGACAAATTGGACAACAACTTTTGGGGTCCAATTTCTCCTGTTACCCTTGGGAAAATACAAAACTGGAGGCTAAAAAATAATATTTGTGAAAAAAAAAAGGATTTTTTATTTTCACGGCTCTGCGTTATAAACTGTAGTGAAACACTTGGGGGTTCAAAGTTCTCACAACACATCTAGATAAGTTCCTTGGGGGGTCTAGTTTCCAATATGGGGTCACTTGTGGGGGGTTTCTACAGTTTAGGTACATTAGGGGCTCTGCAAATGCAACATGACGCCTGCAGACCATTCCATCTAAGTCTGCATTCCAAATGACACTCCTTCCCTTCCGAGCTCTGCCATGCGTCCAAACGGTGGTTACCCCCCACATATTGGGTATCAGTGTACTCAGGACAAATTGGACAACAACTTTTGGGGTCCAATTTCTCCTGTTACCCTTGGAAAAATACAAAACTGGGGGCTAAAAAATAATTTTTGTGGGGAAAAAAAAGAATTTTTATTTTTACGGCTCTGCATTATAAACTTCTGTGAAGCACTTGGTGGGTCAAAGTGCTCACCACACATCTAGATAAGTTCCTTAGGGGGTCTACTTTCCAAAGTGGTGTCACTTGTGGGGGGTTTCAATGTTTAGGCACATCAGGGGCTCTCCAAACGCAACATGGCGTCCCATCTCAATTCCTGTCAATTTTGCATTGAAAAGTCAAATGGCGCTCCTGCCCTTCCGAGCTCTGCCATGCGCCCAAACAGTGGTTTACCCCCACATATGAGGTATCAGCGTACTCAGGACAAATTGGACAACAACTTTTGGGGTCCAATTTCTTCTCTTACTCTTGGGAAAATAAAAAATTGGGTGTGAAAAAATCATTTTTGTGAAAAAATATGATTTTTTATTTTTACGGCTCTGCATTATAAACTTCTGTGAATCACTTAATGGGTCAAAGTGCTCACCACTCATCTAGATAAGTTTCTTAGGGGGTCTACTTTCCAAAATGGTGTCACTTGTTGGGGGTTTCAATGTTTAGTCACATCAGGGGCTCTCCAAACGCAACATGGCGTCCCATCTGAATTCCAGTCAATTTTGCATTGAAAAGTCAAATGGCGCTCCTTCGCTACCGAGCTCTGCCATGAGCCCAAACAGTGGTTTACCCCCACATATGGGGTACCGGCGTACTCAGGACAAATTGTACAACAACTTTTGGGGTCCATTTTCTCCTGTTACCCTTTGTAAAATAGAACAAATTGGAGCTGAAGTAAATTTTTTGTGTAAAAAAGTTAAATGTTCATTTTTATTTAAACATTCCAAAAATTCCTGTGAAACACTTGAAGGGTTAATAAACTTCTTGAATGTGGTTTTGAGCACCTTGAGGGGTGCAGTTTTTAGAATGGTGTCACACTTGGGTATTTTCCATCATATAGACCCCTCAAAATGACTTCAAATGAGATGTGGTAAAATGGTGTTGTAAAAATGAGAAATTGCTGGTCAACTTTTAACCCTTATAACTCCCTAACAAAAAAAAAATTTGGTTCCAAAATTGTGCTGATGTAAAGTAGATATGTGTGAAATGTTACTTATTAAGTATTTTGTGTGACATATCTCTGTGATTTAATTGTACAAAAATTAAAATTTGGAAAATTGCGAAATTTTCACAATTTTCGCCAAATTTCTGTTTTTTTCACAAATAAACGCAGGTAATATCAAAGAAATGTTACCACTATAATGAAGTACAATATGTCACAAGAAAACAATGTCAGAATCACCGGGGTCCGTTGAAGCGTTCCAGAGTTATAACCTCATAAAGGGACAGTGGTCAGAATTGTAAAAATTGGCCTGGTCATTAACGTGCAAACAACCCTCGGGGGTAAAGGGGTTAAAGTTAGTTACCCTGTAAACAAAGCAAAAAGAGAAAAACTTGGGTTGGTGACCTCTATATGTTTTAGAGTTTGTAGATGACACCAGTCCAGGGTTAAAGGAAATTGGTCACTATGGGGTGCATAAAGCCATGTGAGAGACCATGGTTTAACTGCTGTGTCACTTTTTTCTTTTTCCTGATCATAAAATCACTAATCAGCTTTCACCCCAAACCGAGCTAAAGAGTATCCTTTATGTGGCTTCCCCCTCCTTCTGCTGGCTGACAGCTTTCTTTCTATGCACAGCATAGGAGAAAAGCTGTTCTGGAGAGTGACTGTGCTAACCAAGCACAGGCGCTCGGTGCACCAAGGACGACACAGACAGAAGAGGGTCCCTGTGCAAGATCAGTTATATGGGCCCTTTTCAGTCCAATAGCTCATCATCATGCATTTTTTATGCATCTGTGACAGAAGCTGCTTGATTTTTTTGGAGGTGGTAGGAGCCTTTTTACCTCTTGGGTTGCAGAAGTTGCACCGCTGGTATGGCTTTCCCTCGTGATGCCCCCTTGGTGTGGCCAAGTGGTTTAGAGCACCTTCTCATTTTCTTGTTTTCCTTCCATCTCTGCCTTCTTTTTCCTTGACTGATAGCTTTGATTTTACAATATCCAAAGGATGGCAGTGATAGATGTAAAATATAGTAGCTTGAAAGGTGCGGAGCTGCGCCAAGAGTGCACCAAGCGCATGTGCTGGGTTTGAATGGTCATTTGGTGCTGACAGAGTGCCTTTAATAAGAATATAAACCCTAAATAAATAATATATAAAGTATAATACGAATCATACAAAATTAATATATACTGTATAAAAGAGCTTAGATTAAACATTATTGAAAAAAAAGAGGGTATATATACATAAAAATTCATAAATGTGTATCCAATCAAATGTACAATAACAAATTGTATTGTGGTACCGTGTTAGCCAGAAAAATCGATGTGAATACTTTTCTGCCCAATGATGACAGAAGTATTCTAGGAGTGATACTTTTATTGGCTAACCAGAAAATATGTTTGCAAGCTTTCAGAGCACAGTGGCTCCTTCTTCAGGCAAGATTGTAATGTATTACAAGATTGTAATAGATGTAATCTATTTGTAATCTTGCCTGAAGAAGGAGCCACTGTGCTCTGAAAGCTTGCAAACATATTATTTTCTGGTTAGCCAATAAAGGTATCACTCCTAGAATACTTCTGTCATCATTGGGCAGAAAAGTATTCATATCCAATCAAATAAAATTCATTGTAAAGTGTCGGTGCTGAAATAAATGAAACATCCTGATTGAGGTGTGAATCAAAAAAGAATTGGATGGACAAAAAATTATATACAGTTAAGTCCATATATTTGGACAGAGATAACATTTTTCTAATTTTGGTTATAGACATAACCACAATGAATTTTAAACAAAACAATTCAGATGCAGTTGAAGTTCAGACTTTCAGCTTTCATTTGAGGGTATCCACATTAAAATTGGATGAAGGGTTTAGGAGTTTCAGCTCCTTAACATGTGCCACCCTGTTTTTAAAGGGACCAAAAGTAATTGGACAGATTCAATAATTTTAAATAAAATGTTCATTTTTAGTACTTGGTTGAAAACCCTTTGTTGGCAATGACTGCCTGAAGTCTTGAACTCATGGACATCACCAGACGCTGTGTTTCCTCCTTTTTGATGCTCTGCCAGGCCTTCACTGCGGTGGTTTTCAGTTGCTGCATTTGGCTGGATCTGAGCACACAGTATGTCTCTGAATACCTCAGAATTCATTCGGCTGCTTCTGTCCTGTGTCACATCATCAAAAAATACTAGTGACCCAGTGCCACTGGCAGCCATGCATGCCCAAGCCATCACACTGCCTCCGCCGTGTTTTACAGATGATGTGGTATGCTTTGGATCATGAGCTGTACCACGCCTTCGCCATACTTTTCTCTTTCCATCATTCTGGTAGAGGTTGATCTTGGTTTCATCTGTCCAAAGAATGTTCTTCCAGAACTGTGCTGGCTTTTTTAGATTTTTTTTAAGCAAAGTCCAGTCTAGCCTTTTTATTCTTGATGCTTATGAGTGGCTTGCACCGTGCAGTGAACCCTCTGTATTTACTTTCATGCAGTCTTCTCTTTATAGAGCAGGCCGGAGCGAGCCGTCCCCTCCCCCCCACAGACGGCGTACGTGCAGGCCGTCATGACAGGGGTTTGGGAGGGGAGGAATGGAAGGGGTGGGGGGTTTATGGTGGGAGGGGGGTGTTATGCATGAGGCAGGGGTTTATAGGGAAAGGGGGGTGGGGCTTACCAGTTCCCGCTCTGGAAGCCTCAGGAAGATAGCGGCACCATGTCCGGAATCGATGGCGTGCTGCAGCAACTGCGGGCGGCGGCGGAACATCAGCCTCCTGGCTGGTTAGAGGTCCAGGTGGCTGGTATATTGGGCAGCGGAGTTCTGCAGGAGGCATCCAGCGGCGAGCGGCGCTCCTGGCGCGTGCGACCTCCGGAACGGCTGTCCCCTGATGTCATCCATCCTCAGTGTCAGCGCAGGAGCCCCTCCAGGGACCCTCCGGACTGAGCGCCCGCACGTAAGCGCCCTAGCAGGGCCCGGTCTGGGAGGAATCCGACAGCTGCACTGGGGCCTGCGGCGGTGGAGAGGCCTGCTTCCTCCTTATCCCGGGGGGTGGGGCCTTCACGCGCCGGAGCTCTAACTGCCAGTGATGTCACGGGGGGGGCACCGGGCTGCAGCTCACTCCGGGCGACCCGCTCCTGCCTCTGCACCGAGACAGCATGGGAGAGCCTGTACTGCTGCGGCCGGCAGCGCCGCGTCTTCCTCTGGGCTGCCGGGCCTGTCCAGCACGCCGGGATCGCCTGCAGGGTCGTCAGAGGGATCCAGAAGGAGTCGTGGTCGGAGGCCGTTGACCCTGGAACGTACGGTGGGCCTGTGCCGGGTATTCTTTCCCACTGGGCCGCATCAGGATCTCCAGCATCAGGCCTGGATGGGGCCGGAGCCTCACGTTCCTCATCACAGGGTGAGACACAGCCTCGCGGGGTTCCACGGAGCGGACCAGGAGCCGATGACAGCGGGACGTCTGCGGCTGGGGGACATCAGCTCCCCTGCAGCCTGGTGAGCAAGATTCCATGTTTGTTTTGTCACCGGCACTATCTCTTTCCACGGCGGTAGGGGTTAGTCAGGTGAGTGGGGTAGGGGTTGCGGGGGAGCAGGCGGGGTTTCGGTCGGTTTCAGAGAACGAGGGGGTAGGTGAGTTATTGTCCAGCGTCCGTGAGTTGCTCGCACGATTAGGCGGTGTTAGGTCGGTGCCGTCCCCTTTGGCTGCATGGGTTGGTCCTACGGATTTGGGTCTTGGGGCGTCTGGGGGGGTGTATCGGCGTCCAGCAGTTCAGCTGAGCCTGTGTCGGTGTCGGTGCAAACTGAAAAGGAGAAGGAAGGCGGGATTCGGTTTGATGACAAAGCTCGGGGCGAAGTTTATGTCTGCTTTGAAGGGCCGCTTGGGGCCCATTTGAAAAAGGAAGTGAGGGAGAAGATCTGGAAAGATGAATACGTGGAAATTTTTTCGCTTCTTCCTTTAGAAAAATTCAATTTAGATAAGAGCAAAAAAGAGGACAGTAAGAAAGAGGATGAGGAAAAGCGGAGATGGCGGCTTATCCCGCAGACTTTTATGAATTGGTTGCAAGCGTTCGCAATTCTGGCGAGCGTAGTTGGAAAAAAGGTGCTGGAGAATTGTTTGGCACTTTTCTGTTACATGGATTCGATAGGCGAGGCGTACAGGCCGTACAGGGGTCAGGCTTGGCTCCGGTACGACGAACAGTTTAGGCAGCGGAAGGCGGTCCGCCCGGTGATCCGGTGGGATCAGAAAGACATTGGTTTGTGGCTGCGGGTAATGGCGCCCACGAAATTCGGTCATTCCTTTCAAGGGGGGGGGGGGGGCGGAAATGCCGGCCAGACCGCAGCGCAAAGCAGTTCTTCGGGATCAGGTAGTCAGTCTGGCCAATCACGCCAGAAGCACGGCTTGTGCTGGCAGTTCAACGACGACCAGTGCAAATTTGGGGCCACCTGTAAGTTCAAGCACGCGTGCTCGATTTGCAGTGGATCCTCCCATGGGGCCGCGAAGTGCTTCAAGAAAAAGGCTAAGCCCGACGGCAATTCAAAAGGGGGTGACGCCAGTGAGGTTGGACCCCTTTCTAAATAGGTTTCCGGATAGGCCGAAAGCGGAGTTGTTGTTTTTAGGTTTTCGTGATGGTTTTCGGATACCTGCCTGTTGTGTATCCGCTTTTTGGGCTCCCCTGGTGGTTGCTGGTGGTACTGGTGACTTGTTTGCACTTTGCTTCTTCTGTTCACCTGCTTCCATCAGTGTTTGGGAGTTTCCTATTTAGCCTTGCTCTCCAGTCATTTCCTTGCCGGTCATCATTGTAACCAGAGCCTTCGGTTGCATGTTCCTGCTACTAATACATCAAAAAAAGTAGAAGCAATTAGCCATTAAAAATTTTACAATTTTATTGGAATATTCTAAAAACAATTACATTTAAATATATTCACTTAAAAAAGTAGAAATTGGGGGAAAAATATACAAAAAACCGCCAAACATTGCATAGGTAAAAGGATTACGTCCAATAATGTGTGTAGAAAGTATTCACCATAACATGCGCAAAGCCCCAAGGAAATATATCCCTAAAGAGTAGCACGCTGTGTGCAAGATAGGAGGCTTATTTAGATAACCTAAAGTAAATGAGGCTCAAACTCCCCTATATTAAATGCATAGACCAAGTGGTTATTAATACTACTAGGGGACCTGAATAGTTGTCAGCCTAAGTTGGTTGAAGCAGCATGAGAGGGAAATTAGTAGATGTAATTACCTGCGGTTGTTGGCGGTGACCCGGACGCGCGTTTCGCGTGTAGCTTCGTCTGCGGTGGGGTGTGTAATGACAGGTAAAGTATGCTGTTTAAATAGTGTTGATTATGATGTGGGGGGCGGCAGCTATGTTACGGCGCTTCCGCCGGCTACACCGCTCGGTATTGCCGCTGATCGGCGCCATGTGACACCTAGTCACTTCCCCTCCCGACGCGTCAGAGAGGGGAGTGAGTAAGGAGCCAGTGTTGACGCGTCTCCACAGCAACCCTGATGCGGCCAGCCTGCGCAAGCGCACACTGCACCAAAAGAAGGTAAATGACTGTGCGCATATAGTGATTGCAGTAAAGAATGTAAGAAGGGAAATGAATCAATGGGGGGATGAATACTTTTTTATCTCTATGTGTATATATACCGCAGGTGCAATAAGCATCTTACAAAGGTACATATCTAAATAAGAGACCCCCATTTCTTCCAATATTTCAAAGGAAAATACACATAATACAATAACATAAGTGAAAAAATACAAAAACTGCGAGAATATACAAAGTTGTGCATTTATATAAAAATATACTTTTGTAAATTTAATTGAAAAAAGTAGTTCAATAATACAATATTAGTGATTAGATAAAAAAAGGGGAGAGATTTGTGATAAATTACACATATTGCTGCACAAGGATAAAAAAGTGACAAAAACACAAATATATAAATACCCCAAAAGGATATAAAATTATACATACATAAATATATTTGCCGACATACATATATATACAAAAAAAGTAATTTTGATGCTAGATAGCATGTTTTGACTATGTCAAAGCTGCGTGCCCATTTGTTGAAAAAAACATTAAATACAAATTTATATTAGTGTATGAATAATAAATTAATTATAAAATAAGATAAAAATCCCGAATTAATATCACATTCATAAACATGAAAAGGTATATCTGTAATGCCAAAGTACGAAATTGAATGCACTTTAGAGGTATCCTTCTTATAATATAGTTTCTTCATATAATACAGTCATTGACAAAGGCCCCTATATGGCACAGAACCAAATGGAATGATGCCGCCGTCCCGATCAACACTTTATGGATTCATGATACATGAAGAGGGGTTGGGTTGTACTAAGAAAATATATAAAAAAGAAAAAGTTAAAAATCAACCAAATAACAATTAAAAGCATACTAAAAAGGATATTACACCATGAATCTACAAAAAGGGGGCAAAACTAAGGATCTCGTTAAGACCTGCTGGCTGGACCGAGCCAACCTTGAAGATCCACTGGGCCTCTAGCTGGGCCAATTTCTTTCTCCAATTTCCTCCCCGGGTATCAATATACACCTTATCTATGCCAATTACCGATAGCAATGTGGCATCGCAGCCATGACAATTTTTGAAATGCCTTGGTATAGGCTTCAACAAGGTCATATCCTTTACACCAGCAGCATTAATGATGTCTCGAAAATGCTCCCTTACTCTAATTTTAAGGGACCTGGATGTAAGCCCCACATATAATTTGGGGCAAGTACAGGATGCAAGGTATACCACCCCTATAGTATTACATGTAATATGCTGCGTGATAGTGAACTCCTTCCTGCCATCACTAGATTTAAATTCAGTCGCACGCAGCATATTAGGGCAGGCAATACATTCACCACAAGGGTAGAAGCCCCATTTGGGGCCTGTAGATGTAAAAGACTTACCCGGATGTGCACCCTTGTAGTAACTATGGACCAATTGATCTTTTAAATTGGGTGAACGCCGGAAGGTAATTGATGGTTGATGTGGGAGATGTTTGACCAAAGTACGGTCGTTTGTGAGGATGGGCCAGAATTTTCTCAGGGCTTCTCTCATTTCAAACCATTTGCCATTATATGAGGAGATGAATCTTACAGTTGATTCAGTAGTGGTTTTTTTACGTGGCTGCAAGAGATCTGAGCGTTTCGCTTCCTTGGCCCTCCTAAATCCCTTCTTGATGCTTCTTTTAGAGTAGCCACGCTCCTCAAATCTAGTTGTCAATGCATCGGCTTGCCTCTGAAAAGATGCATTGTCCGAGCAAATCCGCCTTGCCCTTAAAAATTGCCCGGTAGGAATGCCATTTATCAAGGGCCTGGGATGTGATGATGTAGCATGGAGGAGGGTATTCACAGCAGTCTTCTTCCGGTGGACGTCAGTTTCCAGGGTTGCACCCTGGTTTCCTGTAATCTGAATATCCAGAAAATCAATGCTGGTCTGACTATGCTTGGAAGTCAGTCTTATATTCAGAGAGTTGTCATTTAGAATCTTCACAAAATCGAGGAGGTCCTGCTCCGGACCCTGCCAGATGACCAAAATGTCATCTATGTAGCGGGTCCAGAACAGGACTCCCTCGATATGCGCCACCGGGTTAGTGAAAAAAATTCCTCTTTCCCACATGCCCAAAAATAAGTTTGCGTATGACGATGCAAAGGCCGCACCCATGGCGGTGCCTTGCATTTGCAGGTATATGCTTTCTTTAAAAATGAAAAAATTATGTTCCAGGGCAAAGGTTAATAAAGTGATCAGAAACTCAACAAATTCAGGTTCATGCTCCGTCATGGCCAAAAAGGTTCTCACCGCCCGTATACCATCCTGATGGTGAATAGATGTATATATTGCCTGAGAATGGTAATCTTTGTGAGACTATATCGAAGTTTCTGGATTTCCATCTTAAACCCTTGGTATGGGACCTCCCGTCCTATGCCAAGGACACTAGTGACGTGTTGAGGAAGATTGAGGGGATACCGTGGGAAGAGGACATGTGGCTCATGTCAATGGACGTTGAGTCTTTATATACATCTATTCACCATCAGGATGGTATACGGGCGGTGAGAACCTTTTTGGCCATGACGGAGCATGAACCTGAATTTGTTGAGTTTCTGATCACTTTATTAACCTTTGCCCTGGAACATAATTTTTTCATTTTTAAAGAAAGCATATACCTGCAAATGCAAGGCACCGCCATGGGTGCGGCCTTTGCATCGTCATACGCAAACTTATTTTTGGGCATGTGGGAAAGAGGAATTTTTTTCACTAACCCGGTGGCGCATATCGAGGGAGTCCTGTTCTGGACCCGCTACATAGATGACATTTTGGTCATCTGGCAGGGTCCGGAGCAGGACCTCCTCGATTTTGTGAAGATTCTAAATGACAACTCTCTGAATATAAGACTGACTTCCAAGCATAGTCAGACCAGCATTGATTTTCTGGATATTCAGATTACAGGAAACCAGGGTGCAACCCTGGAAACTGACGTCCACCGGAAGAAGACTGCTGTGAATACCCTCCTCCATGCTACATCATCACATCCCAGGCCCTTGATAAATGGCATTCCTACCGGGCAATTTTTAAGGGCAAGGCGGATTTGCTCGGACAATGCATCTTTTCAGAGGCAAGCCGATGCATTGACAACTAGATTTGAGGAGCGTGGCTACTCTAAAAGAAGCATCAAGAAGGGATTTAGGAGGGCCAAGGAAGCGAAACGCTCAGATCTCTTGCAGCCACGTAAAAAAACCACTACTGAATCAACTGTAAGATTCATCTCCTCATATAATGGCAAATGGTTTGAAATGAGAGAAGCCCTGAGAAAATTCTGGCCCATCCTCACAAACGACCGTACTTTGGTCAAACATCTCCCACATCAACCATCAATTACCTTCCGGCGTTCACCCAATTTAAAAGATCAATTGGTCCATAGTTACTACAAGGGTGCACATCCGGGTAAGTCTTTTACATCTACAGGCCCCAAATGGGGCTTCTACCCTTGTGGTGAATGTATTGCCTGCCCTAATATGCTGCGTGCGACTGAATTTAAATCTAGTGATGGCAGGAAGGAGTTCACTATCACGCAGCATATTACATGTAATACTATAGGGGTGGTATACCTTGCATCCTGTACTTGCCCCAAATTATATGTGGGGCTTACATCCAGGTCCCTTAAAATTAGAGTAAGGGAGCATTTTCGAGACATCATTAATGCTGCTGGTGTAAAGGATATGACCTTGTTGAAGCCTATACCAAGGCATTTCAAAAATTGTCATGGCTGCGATGCCACATTGCTATCGGTAATTGGCATAGATAAGGTGTATATTGATACCCGGGGAGGAAATTGGAGAAAGAAATTGGCCCAGCTAGAGGCCCAGTGGATCTTCAAGGTTGGCTCGGTCCAGCCAGCAGGTCTTAACGAGATCCTTAGTTTTGCCCCCTTTTTGTAGATTCATGGTGTAATATCCTTTTTAGTATGCTTTTAATTGTTATTTGGTTGATTTTTAACTTTTTCTTTTTTATATATTTTCTTAGTACAACCCAACCCCTCTTCATGTATCATGAATCCATAAAGTGTTGATCGGGACGGCGGCATCATTCCATTTGGTTCTGTGCCATATAGGGGCCTTTGTCAATGACTGTATTATATGAAGAAACTATATTATAAGAAGGATACCTCTAAAGTGCATTCAATTTCGTACTTTGGCATTACAGATATACCTTTTCATGTTTATGAATGTGATATTAATTCGGGATTTTTATCTTATTTTATAATTAATTTATTATTCATACACTAATATAAATTTGTATTTAATGTTTTTTTCAACAAATGGGCACGCAGCTTTGACATAGTCAAAACATGCTATCTAGCATCAAAATTACTTTTTTTGTATATATATGTATGTCGGCAAATATATTTATGTATGTATAATTTTATATCCTTTTGGGGTATTTATATATTTGTGTTTTTGTCACTTTTTTATCCTTGTGCAGCAATATGTGTAATTTATCACAAATCTCTCCCCTTTTTTTATCTAATCACTAATATTGTATTATTGAACTACTTTTTTCAATTAAATTTACAAAAGTATATTTTTATATAAATGCACAACTTTGTATATTCTCGCAGTTTTTGTATTTTTTCACTTATGTTATTGTATTATGTGTATTTTCCTTTGAAATATTGGAAGAAATGGGGGTCTCTTATTTAGATATGTACCTTTGTAAGATGCTTATTGCACCTGCGGTATATATACACATAGAGATAAAAAAGTATTCATCCCCCCATTGATTCATTTCCCTTCTTACATTCTTTACTGCAATCACTATATGCGCACAGTCATTTACCTTCTTTTGGTGCAGTGTGCGCTTGCGCAGGCTGGCCGCATCAGGGTTGCTGTGGAGACGCGTCAACACTGGCTCCTTACTCACTCCCCTCTCTGACGCGTCGGGAGGGGAAGTGACTAGGTGTCACATGGCGCCGATCAGCGGCAATACCGAGCGGTGTAGCCGGCGGAAGCGCCGTAACATAGCTGCCGCCCCCCACATCATAATCAACACTATTTAAACAGCATACTTTACCTGTCATTACACACCCCCCCGCAGACGAAGCTACACGCGAAACGCGCGTCCGGGTCACCGCCAACAACCGCAGGTAATTACATCTACTAATTTCCCTCTCATGCTGCTTCAACCAACTTAGGCTGACAACTATTCAGGTCCCCTAGTAGTATTAATAACCACTTGGTCTATGCATTTAATATAGGGGAGTTTGAGCCTCATTTACTTTAGGTTATCTAAATAAGCCTCCTATCTTGCACACAGCGTGCTACTCTTTAGGGATATATTTCCTTGGGGCTTTGCGCATGTTATGGTGAATACTTTCTACACACATTATTGGACGTAATCCTTTTACCTATGCAATGTTTGGCGGTTTTTTGTATATTTTTCCCCCAATTTCTACTTTTTTAAGTGAATATATTTAAATGTAATTGTTTTTAGAATATTCCAATAAAATTGTAAAATTTTTAATGGCTAATTGCTTCTACTTTTTTTGATGTATTCTTGGCCTTTTGAAGCATGTCATATCTCTAGGCAGCTATATTGTTTGATGTAATGTTCCTGCTACTAGTCTGCTGATCAGCTAAGTGGACTTTGTCCTTTTGTTTTGTACCTTTTGTCCAGTTTGCAGTTTTTGTAATTCTCTGTAGCTGGAAGCTCTTGCGGGCTGAAATTGCCACTCCTGTGTCATGAGTTGACACAGGAGTCTTAAAGTAATTTCAGGATGGTTTTTGAAAGGGTTTTCAGTTGACCGTGAAGTCCTCTTTTGTATCCTTCTGCTATCTAGTAAGTGGACCTCTCTTTGCTAAATCTACTTTCATACTGTGTATGTCTTTTCCTCTTAATTCACCGTTATTACATGTGGGGGGCTGCTATCATCTTTTGGGGTATTTCCCTAGAGGTAAGCCAGGTCTGTTTCTTCCTCTACCAGGCGTAGTTAGTCCTCCGGCTGGCGCGTGGCATATAGGAAGCCGTAGGTATGCTCCCTGGCTACTGTTAGTTGTGTGGTAGATTTAGCTCACGGTCAACTCGAGTTTCCATCACCCGAGAGCTCGTTCGTTACTTATATGTTTCTTACGTTCCCTTGCCATTGGGAACCATGACAGTATGACCGGCCATGTGTTAAACTTATTGGCAGAAGAAAGGAGAGAAAAAAGAAGTCTGTAAATTTTTTTAATTTTTTTTTTCCCTTTTTCCTCTATGCTTGCTCCATAGTTGGATCTGTTGTATTTCAGCTTTAATTACAGCCTTTGCCTTTCTCTCCTTATAATCCTTGAATGGCTCTGAGCTCACCTGTTTAAAGATGGATCCTCAGAGTTTGGCTGCAGGTTTAAATAATCTTGCTACGAAGGTTCAAAATTTACAAGATTTTGTTATACATGCTCCTATTTCTGAACCTAAAATCCCTACACCAGAGGTGTTTTCCGGAGATAGATCTCGGTTTTTGAATTTCAAATATAATTGTAAATTATTCCTTTCTCTCAGACCTCACTCCTCAGGAGATCCTGTCCAGCAGGTTAAGATTGTAATCTCTTTGCTGCGAGGTGACCCTCAAAATTGGGCATTTTCATTGGCACCAGGGGATCCTGCGTTGCTCAATGTGGATGCGTTTTTCCTGGCGTTAGGGTTGCTTTATGAGGAACCTAATTTGGAGATTCAAGCTGAAAAAGCTTTGATAGCCCTATCTCAAGGGCAAGATGAAGCGGAGATATACTGCCAAAAATTTCGTAGGTGGTCTGTGCTTACTCAGTGGAATGAGTGCGCCTTAGCGGCAAATTTCAGAGAGGGTCTTTCTGATGCCGTTAAAGATGTTATGGTCGGGTTCCCTGCGCCTACAGGTCTGAATGAGTCCATGACAATGGCAATTCAGATTGATCGGCGTTTGCGGGAGCGCAAACCCGTGCACCATTTGGCGGTATCTTCTGAAGAGACGCCAGAGAAAATGCAATGTGACAGAGTTTTGTCCAGAAGCGAGCGGCAGAATTATAGGCGTAAAAATGGGTTATGCTTCTATTGTGGTGATTCTGCTCATGTTATATCGGCATGCTCTAAGCGTACTAGGAAGGTTGACAAGTCCATTTCAATTGGCACTTTACAGTCCAAATTTATTTTGTCTGTAACCTTGATTTGTTCATTATCAGTTATTACCGTGGATGCCTATGTGGACTCTGGCGCCGCTCTGAGTCTTATGGACTGGTCCTTTGCCAGGCGCTGTGGGTTTGATTTAGAGCCTCTGGAAGTCCCTATACCTCTGAAGGGTATTGATTCTACACCTTTGGCTTGTAATAAACCACAGTTCTGGACGCAAGTGACTATGCGTATGACTCCAGACCATCAGGAGGTGATTCGCTTCCTTGTGTTGTACAATTTACATGATGTTTTGGTGCTTGGATTACCATGGTTACAGTCTCATAACCCAGTCCTTGACTGGAAGGCTATGTCTGTGTTAAGCTGGGGATGTCGGGGGGCTCATGGGGACACTCCTATGGTGTCCATTTCGTCATCTATTCCATCTGAGATTCCGGCATTTTTGTCTGATTATCGTGATATTTTTGAAGAGCCTAAGATTGGTTCACTCCCTCCTCACAGGGATTGTGATTGTGCCATAGATCTGATTCCTGGCAGTAAATTTCCAAAGGGTCGTTTGTTTAACCTATCTGTACCTGAACATGCTGCTATGCGCGAGTATATTAAGGAGTCCCTGGAAAAGGGACATATTCGTCCTTCTTCATCACCTTTAGGAGCCGGTTTTTTCTTTGTCTCTAAAAAGGATGGCTCTCTGAGGCCTTGTATTGATTATCGTCTCCTGAATAAAATTACAGTCAAATATCAGTATCCGTTGCCTTTGCTGACTGATTTGTTTGCTCGCATAAGGGGGGCTAAGTGGTTCTCTAAGATTGATCTTCGTGGGGCGTATAATTTGGTGCGAATTAAGCAGGGGGATGAGTGGAAGACCGCATTTAATACGCCTGAGGGCCATTTTGAGTATTTGGTAATGCCTTTCGGCCTTTCTAATGCACCTTCTGTCTTTCAGTCCTTAATGCATGATATTTTCCGTGAATATTTGGATAAATTTATGATTGTGTACTTGGATGATATTTTGATTTTTTCTGATGACTGGGAGTCTCATGTTCAGCAGGTCAGGAGGGTTTTTCAGGTTTTGCGGGAGAATTCTTTGTGTGTAAAGGGTTCAAAGTGTGTTTTTGGGGTTCAAAAAATTTCATTTTTGGGGTATATTTTTTCCCCTTCTTCTATTGAGATGGACCTTGTCAAGGTTCGGGCTATTTACGACTGGACGCAGCCTACTTCTCTGAAGAGTCTCCAGAAATTCTTGGGCTTTGCTAATTTTTATCGTCGATTTATAGCTGGTTTTTCTGGCGTTGCTAAACCTCTGACGGATTTGACTAAAAAGGGTGCTGATGTTGCCAATTGGTCCCCTGCTGCCGTGGAGGCCTTTCGGGAGCTTAAGCGCCGCTTTTTGTCTGCCCCTGTGTTGCGCCAGCCTGATGTTTCTCTTCCCTTTCAGGTTGAGGTCGATGCTTCCGAGATCGGAGCAGGGGTGGTTTTGTCGCAGAAAAGTTCCGACTGCTCAGTGATGAGACCTTGTGCGTTCTTTTTGCGAAAATTTTCGGCCGCCGAGCGAAACTATGATGTTTGTAATCGGGAGCTTTTGGCCATGAAGTGGGCATTTGAGGAGTGGCGTCATTGGCTTGAGGGTGCCAGACATCAGGTGGTAGTTTTGACTGATCACAAGAATTTAATTTATTTGGAGTCTGCCAGGCGCCTGAATCCTAGACAGGCACGTTGGTCGTTGTTCTTTTCCCGGTTTAATTTTGTGGTCTCGTACTTACCGGGTTCTAGGAATGTGAAGGCAGATGCTCTTTCTAGGAGTTTTGAGCCTGACTCTCCTGGGAATTCTGAACCTGCTGGTGTCCTTAAGGATGGAGTGGTTTTGTCTGCTGTCTCTCCAGATTTGCGACGTGCTTTGCAAGAATTTCAGGCGGATAGACCTGATCGTTGTCCGTCTGGTAGACTGTTTGTTCCTGACGAGTGGACCACTAGAGTCATCTCGGAAGTTCATTCTTCTACTCTGGCAGGTCATCCGGGAATTTTTGGCACCAGAGATTTGGTGGCTAGATCCTTCTGGTGGCCTTCCCTGTCTCGAGATGTGCGTGTTTTTGTGCAGTCTTGCGATGTGTGTGCTCGGGCCAAGCCTTGTTGTTCTAGGGCTAGTGGGTTGTTGTTGCCCTTGCCTATTCCGAAGAGGCCTTGGACGCACATCTCTATGGACTTTATCTCGGATCTCCCTGTTTCTCGGAAGATGTCTGTCATCTGGGTGGTGTGTGACCGTTTTTCTAAAATGGTTCATTTGGTGCCATTGCCTAAGTTGCCTTCCTCATCTGAGTTGGTCCCTCTGTTTTTTCAAAATGTGGTTCGCTTGCATGGTATTCCGGAAAACATCGTTTCTGACAGGGGTACCCAGTTTGTGTCTAGATTTTGGCGGGCAGTCTGTGCCAGGTTGGGCATTGATTTGTCCTTTTCGTCTGCATTCCATCCTCAGACCAATGGCCAGACGGAGCGAACTAATCAAACTTTGGAGACTTATTTGAGGTGTTTTGTGTCTGCGGATCAGGATGATTGGGTTGCCTTTCTGCCGTTGGCGGAGTTTGCTCTTAATAATCGGGCTAGTTCTGCCACTTTGGTTTCTCCTTTCTTTTGCAATTCAGGGTTTCATCCGCGTTTTTCATCTGGTCAGGTTGAATCTTCGGATTGTCCTGGAGTGGATGCAGTGGTGGATCGGTTGCATCGGATTTGGGGACAAGTGGTGGATAATTTGGAATTGTCCCAGGAGAGGACTCAGCAGTTTGCTAACCGTCGTCGTCGTGTTGGTCCCCACCTTCGCGTTGGGGACTTGGTGTGGTTGTCTTCCCGTTTTGTCCCTATGAGGGTTTCTTCTCCCAAATTTAAGCCTCGGTTCATCGGTCCTTATAGGATTTTGGAGATTCTTAACCCTGTTTCCTTTCGTTTGGACCTCCCGGCATCTTTCGCTATCCATAATGTGTTCCATCGGTCGTTGTTGCGGAGATATGAGGTACCGGTGGTTCCTTCTACTGAACCTCCTGCTCCTGTGCTGGTGGATGGTGAATTGGAGTACGTCGTAGAGAAGATCTTGAACTCCCGTATTTCCAGACGGAGACTTCAATATCTGGTTAAATGGAAAGGCTATGGTCAGGAAGATAATTCTTGGGTAACTGCCTCTGATGTTCATGCCTCGGATTTGGTTCGTGCCTTTCATAGGGCTCATCCAGATCGCCCTGGCGGTTCTTGTGAGGGTTCGGTGCCCCCTCCTTAAGGGGAGGGTACTGTTGTGTATCCGCTTTTTGGGCTCCCCTGGTGGTTGCTGGTGGTACTGGTGACTTGTTTGCACTTTGCTTCTTCTGTTCACCTGCTTCCATCAGTGTTTGGGAGTTTCCTATTTAGCCTTGCTCTCCAGTCATTTCCTTGCCGGTCATCATTGTAACCAGAGCCTTCGGTTGCATGTTCCTGCTACTAGTCTGCTGATCAGCTAAATGGACTTTGTCCTTTTGTTTTGTACCTTTTGTCCAGTTTGCAGTTTTTGTAATTCTCTGTAGCTGGAAGCTCTTGCGGGCTGAAATTGCCACTCCTGTGTCATGAGTTGACACAGGAGTCTTAAAGTAATTTCAGGATGGTTTTTGAAAGGGTTTTCAGTTGACCGTGAAGTCCTCTTTTGTATCCTTCTGCTATCTAGTAAGTGGACCTCTCTTTGCTAAATCTACTTTCATACTGTGTATGTCTTTTCCTCTTAATTCACCGTTATTACATGTGGGGGGCTGCTATCATCTTTTGGGGTATTTCCCTAGAGGTAAGCCAGGTCTGTTTCTTCCTCTACCAGGCGTAGTTAGTCCTCCGGCTGGCGCGTGGCATATAGGAAGCCGTAGGTATGCTCCCTGGCTACTGTTAGTTGTGTGGTAGATTTAGCTCACGGTCAACTCGAGTTTCCATCACCCGAGAGCTCGTTCGTTACTTATATGTTTCTTACATTCCCTTGACATTGGGAACCATGACACCTGCCCCTACTTTTGCTATTCCGCAAGTTTTGAGGAACTTGAGATCGGCAGTGTTGCACGCAGCTGTGGTGTCGGAAAAGTTGAACAAGGAAGTGGCGATGGGTAGGATGTCCGGCCCTTTCCCTATTCCACCCCTTGATGATTTGGTTATTTCCCCATTGGGTGTGGTTCCTAAGAAGGAGCCTAACAAGTTTAGGCTAATCCAACATTTGTCTTACCCTAGGGGGCGGTCTGTGAATGACGGAATAGATCCGGAGCTTTGCTCTGTGGTTTATACATCTTTTGACGAGGCTACACGCTTGGTACGTAGTTTCGGCAGGGGCGCATTGTTGGCTAAGACCGAGATCGAGTCGGCGTTTCGGTTACTTCCCATTCACCCGGATAGCGTTAGACTGTTGGGTTGTTATTGGGACCAGGGGTTTTATGTTGACAGATGTTTGCCGATGGGCTGTTCGTTGTCTTGTGCTTACTTTGAGGCTTTCAGGTCGTTTCTTGAGTGGGTCGTTCGGGATGTGTCTGGTTTGGACTCAATCATCCATTATTTGGATGACTTTTTGTGCATCGGGCCTGCTCAGTCCAGTTGTTGTGAAATAGCTTTACAGACAGTAATTTGGGTGGCTGAGCGGTTTGGCGTTCCGTTGGCGCCTGGGAAAATCGAAGGGCCCAGTACGTGTATTTCCTTTCTGGGCATTGTCATTGATTCTATTGCATGGGAATTTCGTTTACCTGAGGAGAAGGTGGTTAGTTTGAGAAGCGAGGTGGCTCGAGCGCGTCGCTTGAAGAAGTTGCCCTTGCGGGAAGTTCAGTCCCTTCTTGGCAAATTGAATTTTGCGTGCAGGATTATCCCAATGGGGAGGGTGTTTTCTCGGAGGTTGGCAGGTGCTACAGCAGGGGTCAAGGCCCCTCATCATTTCGTGCGCTTGTCTAGCGAGCACAAAGCTGATCTGGAAGTGTGGGATAGTTTCTTGGCACGGTACAATGGCCGATCGTTGCAGATGGAGGAAGTGGTGGGCAACTCTGACTTGGATTTGCTCACGGATGCGTCGGGTGGGGTTGGTTTTGGTGCCTTTTTTGGCGGGCGGTGGTGTGCCTCCAGGTGGCCAGATGACTGGTTCGGTGCCGGCTTGGTTAAAAACGTGACTTTATTGGAAATTTTTCCTATTTTAATTGTGATAACATGGCGGTCGTCTGTGTTATTAACAGTTTGACGGCATCTTCCCCCCCGGTTATTCGGGTTTTGCGGCAGTTGGTGTTGTTCTGCATGTCTATTAATGCGTATGTTTCGGCGTCTCATGTGCCCGGTGTTGAGAACTCCATTGCTGACTCTTTGTCTCGGTTCCAGTGGGAGCGTTTCCGTGCTTTGGCTCCGGAGGTGGAGGAGATGGGTCAGGACTGCCCGCAGGAACTCTGGAGCATGGTATCCGGGCTGCAAGACCTTTGATTCATGCGTCTTTGGCACCCGGCACATGGGCAGCGTACCGGTCGGTATGGTGTGATTGGGAGTCTTGGTTGATGTCTTGTGGGGCTGGTAATGTAGGTGACGATCATGTGGGGGCCCTGTTGTTGTGGTTGAGACGGGGTGCTGACGACGGGTGGTCGGCGTCAAAGGTGGAGAGAGTTCGGTCGGCTTTGGCTTTCGGTTTTCAGCTTAGAGGATTGCGGGATTTGACGAAGTTGTTTTTAGTAAGGCAGGCGGTGAAGGGTTTTCGAAGGAAGGCGGGAAGGGGGGATCAGAGGCGCCCGATTTCCTTTAGCTTGCTTGAAAGAGTTGGTGTGAAGCTCAGTGAGATTTGTACATCCGGCTTTGAGGTGGCACTTTTCCGTTTAGCATTTTCCCTGGCATTCTTTGGTGCGTTGCGGGTCGGTGAGATTGTGTCTCCTAACAAGTACGTGCATGGGGGGCTTTTGGCTAGGGACGTGGTGCTTACTGAAAGTGGTTTACAATTTTGGCTGCATAGGTCAAAGACAGACCAGGATGGTAGAGGTAAACGTGTGGTTTTGGGCGCTGTTGTGGGATCGCTCATGTGTCCCATCAGTTGCTGGCAGGTTTTTAATGGTTTTCAGCCGCCTAGGGATGGACCTTTGTTGTGTCACGAAGATGGGTCCTTTTTGTCTAAGTTTCAGTTCGCGGCGGTGCTTAGGAAGGCGCTGGGGGAAATAGGTTTGGATGCTTCTCGTTTTGCTTCTCACTTCTTCCGTATTGGGGCTGCGACTGAGGCGGCGTTGGGAGGTTTAGCACCGGAGGTTGTGCGACGGATTGGGAGATGGGAGTCGGGGCGTTACAGGAGCTATGTTAGACCCTAAAGCTTGGGTGGGGTTTTTTACGTTGTTTTGTTTTGTGGTACAGTTGTGGAATTTAAGTTGTTTGTATTTTCAGGTTCCAATCCTTTGTTGGTCTGGATCGTCGGCCACTCGTACGTGTATTGGGGCGCGAGACGTGCGGACGTTCGGCGGGACGGTCATCAGCTCGGGTTTTCCAAAGAGGTGGCCGTGGTCAGGTGGTTGGGTTTTCGGGGATTGGGCTGGAACGGGGTTATGCTGGAAGTGCTTTAGGGACTTGCTGGTCGTATGGTCGGATATTGTCCCGAGGAGGTGTTGGAGGCACGCCAGATCGGTGGATAAGGTTAATAAAGTTAGGATCAAAGTTAATCGGGTGGTTTCTAAGTTCGTGGTCAGGAATGGAGGTTTGTTTGTCCGTCACCTTGAACTTGAACAGGGTGGGGATGATTTTCTCTTGGGTGATGGTGTTCACCTGTACGCTGTGGGCATCGATTTGTGGGCCCTGGGTTTGCAAAACGGTATCGAAAGGGCCATATCGGTGAAGTGTGGGGGGGTCTCGGGTATTTGAGGTGTGCAAATACCCTCATTGTGGCGGTGGGAGGGGTCCTTGGAGTTGGGGATAAATTGGCCTGGGGGATCTGTCGGGGTATGGATCCTTCAGTTGGTGTAAACTTTGGTTTCAGGTCTGGTGGTTCGGGGGGGGGAAATCTTGGCAACGGTGGGCCGGATCCCCAGGTTTGAAGTGGACACGGTTAACCCTTCGGGGTATTTGGTGCTCCCGAGCCTGGGTGGTTACGGCTTGGAGTAAATTTATGGAGTAAATTTATGGTATGTTTCTGTCCACTCTCTTTATGGTTGACCACCAGTTTGGAGCTTCAAGGACTCCTCCCTACGTTATTTTATTGTTGTTGTATGTTTATAATAAAGGCCACTGTGGCCATTTATAATCCAAGTTCTGAGTCTGTCGTTATTTGGTGAGGGGTCATTCTGCGACAAATACCGGAATTCAAAGTATAAAGGCGGTGTAATTCCTTCTAGGGATCGACCAATAGCAATGTCAGGTAGATTTGGATATTGATACGCCTACCTCCTGGAGAGTGTTGTTCACTTGGCTGACTGTTGTCAGGGGTTTCTCTTCACCATGGAGATTATTCTGCGATCATCCACCACTGTTGTCTTCCGTGGGCACCCAGGTCTTTTTGCATTGATGAGTTCACCAGTGCTTTCTGTCTTTCTCAGGATGTACCAAACTGTCGTTTTTGCCACTCCTAATATTGTAGCAATTTCTCGGATCGTTTTTTTCTGTTTTCGCAGCTTAAGGATGGCTTGTTTCACCTGCATGGAGAGCTCGTTTGACCGCATGTTTACTTCACAGCAAAACGTTCCAAATGCAATCACCACACCTCAAATCAACTCCAGGCCTTTTATTTGCTTAATTGAGAATGACATAAGGAAGGGCTTGCCCACACTTGTCCATTAAATAGCCTTGGAGTCAATTGTCCAATTACTTTTGGTCCCTTTAAAAACAGGGTGGCACATGTTAAGGAGCTGAAACTCCTAAACCCTTCATCCAATTTTAATGTGGATACCCTCAAATGAAAGCTGAAAGTCTGAACTTCAACTGCATCTGAATTGTTTTGTTTAAAATTCATTGTGGTAATGTCTATAACCAAAATTAGAAAAATGTTGTCTCTGTCCAAATATATACGGTATATGGACTTAACTGTAATTATCCAAAAACCAGCCACAGATACCAAGCGGCATGACGCACGGTTCTCACGCTGTCAAAAGATGTCACCACTGTTCACTGATGCGGAGCTCGCAGCAGCTCATTCCCCAGTGGTTCTCATCCCAGATGGTCGCATCTTGGCACAGTCCAGGTTGAAATCTATTTACACTCCCTGTCGAAGCAGTAGCAAAATGTGCGTTGGAGTGGGGTGTGCGGGGGCAGCAGTGAGTCATACCGGCTCAATAAGAGCATTGCCACCGTTCAAAAGGACTCCAGTGCCGCAGCTGATAAAAATTGTGATTTTCTGGGGAAAAAAGTGAGTGACCTATTGCGGAAATCTGGGTCTGTATCTCTACTTTATGTGGCTGTGAGGATGTGGACTGTCTTACCTCATCTCTTCCCTAAAAACAACAGCCATATGCATATGTGTAATGGGAACAGTGTTATGTGGTTTATGAATTTAATGCATATGAGTATAATCCCTATGTAATATGTTATGGTAATTTGTAGAATAGTGGGGCAAATGTGGAAACCCCATGATAGTTTATAAAGGTAAGTGTTTTATAGATAAAAAGGAAGCTAGGATTAGTAGTATACCGTAGAGATAAGAAATTGATAAGGAATAGTTAATGTTAGGTACAGGCCCACAGATGGGAGGGGAATAGTGTTAATAAAAGTAGAGGGACTTCCTGGTTATGAGTGGTTAGGAGCAGTGGAAGGTTTAATCAAGTTCTTCGTGGAGTTCAAGTGCAGTGGGCTGCTAGGGCCGACATGGGCCTATCACTCGGGGCAGTGGATTGTCATACAACTCCTCCATGCAGATCCATTAGTCGGGCCCAGGACCTCAAGATTGGCGTCGGGGCCATCGGGCATATCACACCTGCAGGGAAAGATGGACACGGATCCTCAAAGGCAGAGGGTGATGGAATCTGGGTGCACTGCTGTGACCACACAGCATTTACTCTTAATTATCTGGACATCTTTTTCAGTAAGCCAGGAGGCATAGAGTGTTATCTATATGTTAACTTTTTCATTTATGTGTTTGTTCTTTGGTTGGTCAAGAAAACACAGACTTTTGTTTGTATAAGCCTGTAATATTTTAAATTGATGTTTGTTGTAACATATTGTGTTGTTATCGTGGATGACAGAGACGCAGGGTAATTGAACAATAGATGTTTGTAAATATGTTGATTACACATTGTCTAGGCCAGCTAGATTTTTGACCTGCAAAACAGAGAAGGACAAACTATGCAAATTGATTAAATACTCAAACAATGGGAGTTAATTGCATCACACCTTCCTATTGACCTCTGGATGATGGCTTGAAGGACAACAGTTGTGAACTTTAAGTTGGATATGCCTCTAACAGATTATCCAAGAGATCCAGAGAGCCAAAGAACCAGATACTCTTTATAAAACCACAGCCAGGAACACTACAGGATAGCTGCCAGATAATTTTTCCATCACGAGGGACACAGATTTTACATTTTACAGGATGCCAGCTTAGGGCACAACAGCCCCGGCTGAAAGAATACAGATCTGCTCCATTGACCATCACTGAACACATGGACAAGTTTTGGAAAGCCAGGATTGGGACCCACCGATCAGCTGGCTCCATTGAGATGTTCGGAGAAGCCAGGTTGTAATCCTCCAGTCACCTGGCATTATACCTCAATAGACTGTCAGCTTCCTAAGCTTGTTTTACCTCTTCTCTGTGCATGCCACAGGTGGGGTCAGCCCTGGAAGCTGTGAAGCCACAGCAGCTCTTATCCCAGCGAGTCAGCGAAGGGTGAGACTCTCTAATTTTGCCCCATCTTGGGTACTTTGCTGGGACTGTTCCATGCAGGCATGGTCTGGCGCACAGGAGAATCCTCCGGTGGGCCCCAGTGCAGGAATAGGCCACCCACCACCTTCTTATATGAGCAGTACTTGGCACAATATACTTGATTCACCATGTACAGTTTATTGCTAAAGAATTTTGTGAGTGAGGATAAAGTCATATTTGCATGTAGCCGAAAAGTGGGGCCTTGAAGTTGATGTTACTGGTGGGCCATGGCACCCCAGTCCAATACTGGTTCTGTGTGTTATTTTCTATTTGTAGTTCAATAAAGTATTGCCACACTGTTTCACCCTCACCCTGTGTTGTCCAAGTAGTATTATGTCCATGATAAAAGGAGAGCCGGCGTATGGTGAGATGATCCCTGGTCCATGTTTCAGGCTAGCGGACCAGAGCAGCCACTGACTCCCCCATGTCTCCACAACAGCCAACGATGGAGAGGGATCCCTAGAGGTAGTGGAGACAGCAGGAAAACAAACGCTCTATCGAGAACGAGTGCTAGGGCTGAAGTTATGTCCGGTACCTGGGAGAAAGACTGTAACCTGTTATGCCCTATCCCACATGCTCCACTATTATGACTAAACTGTTCAGTAAAAGTTTGACTGCTGAAAAGCACTTGGTGTGCCCAAGATTGTGTGCAACAGTTCCAGGAGATGGAAGCCTGGAGTCAGCAGAGGCCTATGGCCTTCAATTGAGTGTGATGCACCCCACATCTAATAGTACACAGGGACTGTAAGGTGCCAGAGTGTGCAGAAGCTCGTGCATAACTAGCTTGCTCGGGCACCTTACATGATGCTCACAACTAGAGATGAGCGAACATCGTCAGCTCCCTCCTTATTCGGCAAGCTATAGCACTTACCGAAAAAGCTGCATCGGGAACTCGGATACTTGGAGCGCCCCGATAATCAGCTGTTTGGTGACATATGCAGCTGCGGCGCCGAACAGGAGCGCTCCAGGTATCCAGGTTCCCGGATACAGCTTCTTAGGTAAGCGCTATAGCTTGACGAATAAAGAGGGAGTCAACGATGTTTGCTCATTTCTTCTCACAACTCTTATCATCAACTCCATCTTATTGTGAAAAAAAAAAAAAAAACACGTCCATATGAAAGATTGAACAACATGGACATCTACGGTTTAGCATGTTATCAAGTGCCTGAAACCGTTCTCTACAGCTACTGTATATTGAAAAAGTGGGCAAATGGTCACGGTTATTACTGGAAATGTATGCATTTGTGAAGTCTCTAGAAAAATAAGATTAGAAACTAATAGGATGTTGCAGATTCTTAGTAGGCGATTTTGGCAGAGCTATAAAAGGTTGCAATAGTTTCTGTTGCACTAAGACCAGAGGGTTTTAGGGGACCCAAATAAGTGGCTGACAGGACTATAAATCATCCATCATATGTTTGTGTGATATTGGTGATGTCACTTTTTTTTTTTTTTTAAATCTCAGCTCTGCTCAATATACTCTTCTGGATAGGGGGAATAAATGGTGATGTCACTACTCCCTCATGATGTCATAATGTCTTGATTGGAGGGAGGCCACTGGGTGGTGGCCCTGGGTGCAAAATTCTTCGGGGAACAAAATAAAAAAAAAATAGTAGCAGTGATGCAACTAGTACCAAAGATTTGGGGCAGCACACATGACTGATTTTTCTTTGGGCGCCAAGATCTCCAAAGGATCCTCATTTTTCACTGGACGCCTTAGATCTCCAAAGGATCTGATTTTTTTAGAAGGGCATCCCATATCTCCAAAGGAGCACCACTGTGTTGGTGTTAAAATATCGCCTTTTCAGTTTGATCCCGTGGAAGAGCTGGAAGCCATTGACTCCCTGTCTTGTAGACGTCAGCATCCCAGTGCAGGTGGCATAACAACGTTGCGGCATTGTGCCCACCGTGTGTGCAGGAGAGAAGGGGACTCCGTTACTCAGATTAAGCAAATATTGTTGTTTTTTTTTTATGGAGATGGCACAAGTTGCATTACTAATTTTGGAAAGGGCGTCATTACTTTTTAAGGGGTCATTATTGTTATTATTTTTATGAACAGATTAGGGAGCAAAATACTTCTTGCCCCAGTCCCTGATAACCCACGCTACGCAATCGTTAACTTGGGTAACTTGGCTTGGGTAAGTTAACACTTAGATACTTCCCCACCACCATCTATGTGTCATATGCGGCCATCGTTATATGGACCCTCTTATCCTACCTCCCCCATTGGTGGGCAGAATTAATAAACGCCTATATTTCCAGAAAATCTGTTTTGAAAAGCATTCGAAGAGTTTAGCTGTCTCTATTTATTGGCTATAACAGTCTCATTTATACACGCTTCTTATGTTACACCATCCGCAGCACCATCTGCTCCAGGCTCGCAGCGGCCGTGCATAATTTACTAGCTTTACATGTACAAGCTCTCACCGGCACTTGTAGGATATTCATGAAAAACTTACCTCTAAAGCCTGGATAAGGTGACTTGCCATCTGACACCCCTCACAGAGAACACCATGCTGTCCTTTTGCCCTTTTGGATGCAAGGGAATAGAAGAAGATTTACGCCATGAAGACGTGGATGGTCCAAAAAATGCTGGCACCTGCGTAAATAAAGAGGGGGAGAAGTTATCCTACAGTACCGAACAAAAACGATAGGACAGCAGCTTATAACATGGCCTCGAAAATCACCTCCGCTGTAGGGTATGCTCTCTCGTTACGCATTTGGTGCAGATTTTCTGTGCCAAACTGTATGCAGAAAATCCATAGCGTAATTCAGTGCCACCTAAGTAAACAAGACCCCCCCAACAAATCTCATCCACACATTGCTGAAAATTTCTGCTTGGAAATTGACCAAGAAATTAGGGATTTTGAGAATCTGCTGCATGACTATTCTTTTGCGTAGATTTCAACATTTGCAATAAAAAGCAAAAAAATTATGTAATAAAATCTGGAACAAAACACACAAGTGGATTTTATGCTGATGACACTCAGATCTATCTTTCTGGCCCAAATGTCACCTCTCTGCTGTCCAGAATCCCGGAGTGTCTGTCAGCCATATCCTTCTTCTCCTCCTCTCGCTTCCTCAAACTCAATGTGGACAAATCTGAACTCATCATCTTTCCTCCATCCCATAGATCTTCCTTACCTCATCTATCTATCGCAATTAACGACATCACGCTTTCCCCCGTACTCCCGCTGCCTCGGAGTAACCCTTGACTCTGCCCGGTCCTTCAAACCGCACATCCAAGCTCTTGCCACCTCCTGTCGCCTCCAGCTCAAAAATATCTCCAGAATCAGTCCTTTCCTCAACCGTCAATCTACTAAAATGCTTGTGCATGCCCTCATCATCTCCCGCCTTGATTACTGCAACATCCTTTTCTGTGGCCTCCCTGCTAACTCCCTTGCACCTGTCCAGTCCATCCTTAACTCTGCTGCCCAAATAATTAATCTCTCTCCTCGCTACTCCTCCGCTTCCCCCCTCTGCAAATCTCTTCACTGGCTCCCATTCCCTCAGCATATCCAGTTCAAATCACTAATACTGACCTACAAAGCCATCCATAACCTGTCTCCTCCATATATCTCTGAACTAATCCCCCGATATCTTCACTCAAGTAATCTCCAGTCCTCCCAAGACCTCCTTCGCTCCTCCACACTCATCCGCTCCTCACCCAACCGCCTCCAAGACTTCTCCCGAATATCCCCCATCCTCTGGAATTCTTTGCCCCAACACGTCCGACTATCAACCACATTCAGATCCTTCAGAAAACCCACCTCTTCAGGAAAGCTCACAGCCTGCATTGACCCTGCTGCCTCCTCACCACTACAGGAGCTACCGCCTCACCAACACGGTAGCTGCTGCAACCATCAACCTATTGTTGTCTCCTTCCCCACTATCCTGTAGAATGTAAGCCCCCAAGGGTAGGGTCCTCGCCCCTCTGTATCAGTCTGTCATTGTTAGTTTGTTTACTGTAAGTGATATCTATAACTCTGTATGTAACCCCTTCTCATGTACAGCACCATGGAATCAATGGTGCTATATAAATAATAATAATAATAATAATAATAAATAATAATTTTGCAAGAGTTACAATGCAGAGAAAAAAAATTGCACCAAAAGACACAACCCTAAAGCCCATGTACACACACTGCATATATGGGGAAAGGGAATTCAAACGCAAATTTCTACGCTGAAAACGGCAACATTTCTTCATCTAAAATCAGCACAGATTTTAACATTGATTCATGATTTTTAGGTGCAGTTTTTGTAGCAAAAACACACAACAAAATGTAACAAATCAATACCAGTTCTGCGTCTTAACGCATCGAGATCAAAACGGGTAAAGTTCACACCATAAGGGAGCGTGTTCATAACAGAAATTGGCACGTTGACCGTTAAAAACAAAAGTGCAACATTGCCAATTTTCATGCAGATTCAGCACAAAAAAGCAGCACGTGGATGAGAATCAGTTGAAACTCATGCACTTTGCTGGTGCTGTAAATTGATGAGGATTTTATGTGCTACAAGTCTGTTCATAAAATCCGTAACTTGAACTTTCCCTAAGGGATGTTCAAAAAACTTGTATTCAATGCAGATTGTTTTCTTGTTTCACTAAATTGACGAGATTCCAACAAACCTCAAATAAGAGATTGTGAACATTTCTGTGCGGAATTCAACACAAATTTCATATTTTACAATGGAAAAGGTTAAATGTGCAACAAAATCTGCATGGAATACAAGTGGATTTTCCCGTAGATAAGCTGCAGAAAAATTTGTAGCAAATTTTCTACATGTGAAAATTACAATGAGGTATTGTTCCTGGAGCGCCCCCAAGCGCAGGGCAGCGGGGTACTCGGTACCGGGTCTCTCTCGGTTCTGGGGATGTCACGGTGGCCTGACCCGGTCTGTGGCCCTGCTAAGGGGCGCCCAATTAAAGATGTAGATGACGGTGTAGGTCGCAGTAAATAACGAGGACACAGGGTTGCAGTCTCTTTACCTCTTTACTGAAGGCTTCGGCATCCGCAATCCAGAGCACTGCTAACAGGGCTGGCTGAGACCGGCCGGTCCGAAGGCACATCCAGAGTTCCCTTCGCAGGTGGAAATCAGTAGCCTACCTACTAGCGCCTGGGTGTTGTAGTACTTCCCTACTGAGCACCACGGGATAGTCCTCACAACTGTCGTGTATGTTTCTGTTCTTTCTCTCTCCGTCCCCCAGATGATATGGATAGGACGCACCCGTATGATGGGGTAGGCCTGGAGTTATTATTTAGGGACCCTAGAGACGCCCCTCTCCCACAATTGCCTCCGTTGTCTTCATTAGGTGAAAAAGGTGAGACAGCCAAACTAAAGTTAACTGCCCTGCCTTTGGTTCGAAGCAATGCGTAGAGTCTATTACTTCCTCGGCGTTCCGGCCGCCGGCTACGTGCCTCAGTAGGATCAATATATAGAGAAAATAGGTAGGCCTTACAAAACGGGAGTCACCACCATATAAATACAAAATCACAGCTTTATTGAACACATAGGCAAAAGGCAGAACACATTAAAAACATTAAAAACAAGGGGATGTGACATATCCCTAAGTGAACAAAAGCCCATAATAAGGCCACAACACCGCACCACCCACACAGGGTTAAATACACATGCCCACTAATATAGGTAGCCTGGCCTAGATGATGGTATGATGGCTGAAGAATACAAGCGAGTGGGTATTATCCCTAGGGGTCTTAGGGTACAAATATTCCCCGCCTGGGAGGTGGATGTTGGTTTTCAGAAGACCTGGGAGTCGGGTCTGTCCAAATGTTCTTTCATCATTTTGGATATGCTGATTGAACACGATCAGGGGGTCCTGAGGTCCTTGAAGGATAAAATTCAGTTATTTGAGGGTAAATTGGATGGTTTTGACCACAAGTTGATGGTGGAACCATTTTAGGGGCAGCTTAAGAGCACCCTAGATAGCTTTGAAAAAGAAATCACCACCAAGAAGAGACAAAAGTTTAAAAGGGACCAGATGGACTTTAGGAATGGCCGTGCCTTTAAGTGGACACACAAGGGGAATAAGAGGTTTGGCAATGGGCTGGAGCAGGTGGAGAGCAATGTGGCCAGTGTGTCGGACATACCCTCCAGTGATGGTTTTTTATCATCCGAGCCGAGCGACGTCAAAGGTGCAGGAGGAGGGGCTGGAGGAGGAGACACATTCCAACAGAGACGTGTCCAGAATCGCAAAGTATGGTCGCCCAGACACAAGAGGGAGACGCGGCAGACCAGGAGACGTCAATACTAGATCCGCTTTGCACCACTGGTAAGTTGCAGATTATCAACCTGTCTGATTATGTCCTATCTGAACGTGAAAAGATTTTGCTGGAGAAGGGGCTTTCTTTTTGCCCCACCAGTGGGCTTGACAAATTTATTTTTGTCAAGGATGTGTACTTGTTCTGCAGACAGCTCACCTTTAAATTATTGTATCATCGTCCCTCTGCTTTAGATGAATTGCCCATTGCTGACAGACTCGTCTTGAGGGATCTCCTCGATCTTCTGGATGAGGGTGAGGAGTGCCAGCCCAGAAGAAAATTTACTGGAAGGCTTCCCTCACAAGCCACTCCCCCGTTCACTTTGTTCCCGGCGGTACAGAGTTTCTTCAATGCCGTGTGCAGAGAGGTACATGATCTCAAATTGGATCCAACTAGGGGGAGGAACATTAGTCAACAGGATCAGGTTATTTTGGCCAAATTGGGTTCTAACCGGGATTTTGTCATCCGCGAAGCGGATAAGAGAGGCAATTTGGTTATCTGGCCGGTTGATCTCTACATCCAAGAAGCCATGCGCCAATTGGGCAACACAGAGTGTTACCAAGTGCTTCCCTCAGACCCTACATGTGTCTTTCAGGCTAAATTGAATCGTTTACTGGAGGCTGCATATACACGTAATATCATCAACAAACGTGAACGGGATTTTTTAACTAACCAATATCCCAGGACTCCCACCTTCTACATGCTTCCCAAGGTGCATAAATCCTTACAGGCCCCTCCTGGCAGGCCTATAGTCTCTGGGATTGGTGGGTTACTTGAAAAGCCGTGTGTTTACATTGATTTTTTTCTTCAGCCTTTAGTTCTGTCTCTTAAGTCCTATGTCAAGGACTCTACATTCCTGATTCTACAACTTCAGGACCTTGAGATTCCGCCAGGGGCGTGGCTCATCACTCTTGACGTAGAGTCTCTTTATACGTGTATTGGACATGAATGGGGCATAGGTGCTGTATCGTACTTTTTGGACCTGAAGACCACGGGAGATAGAGGACACGATTCGTTCATCTTGGACTTGTTGCTGTTTGTTTTGGACCAAAATTATTTCATATTTGATCGTGTCTATTACAGGCAAGTAAGGGGCACTGCTATGGGGGCACGCTGTGCCCCTTCTTACGCCAACCTCGCTTTGGGTTGGTGGGAGGCTACAAGGGTATACTGTTCGGAATATTTCTCAGAGCATGTCATAAAGTGGTTCCGCTATATTGACGATGTTGTGTTTATCTGGACAGGTACTCTGGAATTATGCAAGGAATTTGTGAGTACAATGAACGATAATCCTTGGAACATCCGTCTTACATCACAATACTCCCAGATGGAAATTGATTTCTTGGATCTAAGACTGCAGGTGAGGGGACGACAAATTCAGACAACTCTGTATCGGAAGCCAACGGCTACGAATAGCCTTCTTCATTTCGATAGCTTCCATCCCTTGCATTTGAAAACAGGCATCCCAAAGGGTCAATTCTTAAGAGTCAGGAGGAATTGCAGTGAGCACGAGGATTTTACCACACATTCCCCAGAGCTCACTGCACGTTTCCGGGAGAGGGGTTACCCCAAGCGGGTCATCTCCCGGGCTTTCTCAGTGGCTAACAATAGTAATAGGGATGACCTGTTGCAAGGTAGATGTAGGACAAGTGAGAAGCCGCTTGGAATAATTACAGCTTTTAATAATCAGTGGCAAGATTTACGAGGGATCCTGTCCAA
The DNA here is from genome assembly GCF_051348905.1 of Ranitomeya variabilis. NCBI lineage: Eukaryota > Metazoa > Chordata > Amphibia > Anura > Dendrobatidae > Ranitomeya > Ranitomeya variabilis. Next base: position 246,541,175 of record NC_135233.1, on the reverse strand, counting down.
ATATTGGGGTATCCTACAGAGTGAGTCAAAACTCCTCCCCCATATTGCCCCCCAACCAAATTTGGTGGCCAGGAGGGCCAGGAGTTTCAGGGATTGTTTGAGCCACAGTCACTTCCAGCGACCAGTCACGAGACTTGGCAGAGGGGTTAGACTTAGGGGTACCTTCCCGTGTGGAAACTAGTATTTGCCCCTTTACCAGTGGTGATGCAAGAATTACGGTGCCTTTTTTGTCTTTACAGACGCCCACCAAGACCTACTTTAATTGCAGGTCCCGGAATTTGATCTATGCGTTGGTGTGCCCATGTCCTAAAGTCTATGTGGGCCAAACCACACAGGAGCTCAGGAGACGCATACAGCAACATTTCTCCAACATTACTACAGCAAAAAGGGACAAGTCAAAGCGGAAAACCCTCACATCAGTGGCTGCGCATTATTTGGTTGAACACAACTCACAGTGGGCTGGCACGAAGATTCTAGGACTCGAAGCAGTAAATACGAACATGAGGGGTGGAAATGTCACCCTTGAACTTCTAAAGCGGGAATCTAAGTGGATTTTTGACCTGAACTGTGTCATTCCATTCGGCATTAATGAAGACCTTTTGTTTACCGGTTTTTATAAACAATGAACTGTACTATTAGCTGTGTGTATAGTTGTGTTATTGAATTTTTTGTGCGGTTGCAGCCATGTATTTGGCTCCCAGTATGTTCCAGCCTGTATAACAGCATGTATATTCCTATTGTGTTTTTTTTTTTTTTTTTTTTATATATTGATTATGGTATTTTGCCTACAGTGGTAATTAATACTAGATGCTTTACTGCTTTATCTGCGTTCTGACAGTGTTTCAACCTTATTTATGGGCATCAGTGTATATTGTGGTTTTTGGGGTTTTGTGTGAACATAGTTAGGGTTTACCATCCCTCTTTCCCCTCCCCCCCCCCTCCATGTGCACAGTGTGCCTACTCTATTCACGGGCATCAGTGCATTTATTTTGGACTTTGGGGCATTATGCTGAAACATTGGCAGGGTTTATCTTCTCCCTTCCCCCCTTTCATGTACATAGTGTGTCAATTCTATTTATGGGCATCAGTGCATACATTGTTTTCCGGGTTATTTTGCTGAATATAGGCAGGTCTCTTTTTTGCTAAATGTTACGCCTGCTGGTTCATGCCATAGGCAGGTTTTTTGTTGCTTTACTCCCACCTCATCTTCCCTCTTCCCTTGCGCAAGTGCTTCTCTTCATTATGTATGCGCTGCCACGGCAACCAGGAGCGGAGTGCACACTTCCGCTCTGGGATGCCGGCGCATGCGCATTGGTTACACGCCGGGCCCGGAAGGTAGAATCGCCATTTCAGTTACTCCATGCGGTGTATCTAGCGGCTTACACAGCTGTTCGTCGGTAAGTCACCGTTTATTTCTTATTTAAGCTGGAGACAGGGCATGCAGGCATCACCCCTGACGAAGCCACCGCAGTGTGGCGACACGCGTTGGGTGTCTGCTGCCCGCACTCACCTTTTCCAGGATACACATGCCCCTATATACATTCTTGCCCACCATTGGTACTCACGGGCTATTTTATGCCCTTGCATCTCAGGTTACCGGTCTTTCTCTTCTGGTGGGTATTCCATGAATCTTTGCCTGCAGCATTTGGTTTAGCTGGTCACATACTAAAGTCTAGGATTTTGTGCATTTTGTCTCATTTATAGATCTCACGATACTATGGGGTGCATGTTATGTTGTTATTAGGCATGCACCTTGTCTCTTCATATTAGTGATTGTATGGGACCAGGGGTGTTCTGTCTTCATACACGTTGATACGGTGTGTGATGAAACATACAGCATAAACCACTTCTGTCTTCCAAATTAAGCAGACTGTTCTCTGTAGTCTAACTTGTTTATTGGTAACAGGTATTGAAATGCAGTAAAACTATAAGAATACAAATGATTCGGGTAAGTATTGGGCAAATAACAGCACAACTGATACATATAACTAGCAGGGAAAGCATACAGGATGATGCAACTTCTACATGCAACTACATACAGTAACTGACAGATAATAGATTTCCCAGGTACTAGTTGCTATACAGTAATCACATTCTATAGAACACTATATTGCAGGAACAGGGATAGCAATCTTACCGGATAAACTAACCAGGGTGGCAAGTAAGTGAAGTAGTTCCAACACAGCAGATTAACACGAGTGTACAGGAAAATACACAGAGAGAGAAATGGGGAATTCCCCTATCCCATGATGCTTTGGTGCAACCCAGAATGCAACACTCTAATGATCACTAAGAAAAACACAGGTAGTAAATTTATCCACCACTGGGTGGTGCTATAACACAGCAAAACCAAACTATAGCAGTGAAACTTTAATGCTTGGACGAACCCCTGTCCTTCATTAGGAAGGGCAGAACACTCCCCGCTTGGCATCAACCGATGCCACCTACAGGTTCCTTTGGCGAAAACAGCAAGACAAGTTCCGCCACCGGTCTGAGGAATAGTTTACTTTCCCCGGACTTGCCTACTTTGACCTCGACCTTACGGACCTTCCCATCTTTGCTTGGGAATACTTTAGTGATGAGGCCTAGTGGCCACTCATTACGGTGAGACTGGCTGTCTTTCATGAGAACAACATCACCGGTTTTGATGTTTGGTCTGTCGGTCTGCCACTTCTTCCTTGGTTGTAAGGTGGAGAGGTACTGCTTCCTCCATCTGTCCCAAAAGGTATTGGAGAGACTTTGGACTTGTCTCCATTGCCGTCTGTAAAGGTCCTTGTTGCTAAATTCTCCAGGTGGAGCGCTGAGAACGCTGGCTTTCTGAGTAAGTAACATGGCAGGAGTGAGAATGGTCGGATCCTCAGAGTCACTAGAAAGCGAAGTCAATGGTCTGGCATTTTCCATGTTTGGAACGGTAAAGGCAAGCTTGCAGTGATGCCAACCCTTGCAAGGTTTTTGAATGGCGGGTGACGTTGACTTATAGGACCGAGCCACATGAATCAAACAAACAAGGGCACGAACAAGCGAGTTCCAAGTTGAGAACTTATTGAAATGGTGGGATTTGAGGTGATTGTCTTTAGTCACCGTACGTAGAACGGATACCTGAGGGCGGATTTCCTCATCTGCCTCTGGATCTACCAGTTCAAAGATGTTTGACTCGTCCATGTATGGCGTCGAACGGTATAAGAATGTAGGGCCAGTAAACCAGGTCGTGTCCTTAAGGTGACTTGCTTCAACGGATCTGGTTGCGTGGTCCGCAGGATTGTGGTTTGTGGACACATAGTGCCACTGTTTAGGTTCGGTGGGTCTCCTGCTCCTTAGCACCCGATTGCTGACATAGACATAGAAGCGACGAGTTTCATTGCAAATATACCCCAGCACTACCTTGCTGTCAGTGTAGAATTCGACTTCTTTGATTTCCAGGTCCATTTCTGTCGAGATAAGCTCAGCTAACTCTACTGCTAGCACAGCCGCACAGAGTTCCAGTCTGGGTACTGTGTGTTCACGGAGTGGGGCCAGTTTTGTCCGGCTCATAACAAGCCTTACGTGGCATTGTTCATTGATGTCAGTTGTTTTCAAATATGCCACTGCCGCAATTGCTTTGGTTGAGGCATCGCAGAAGATACAAAGCCTTTGTATCTTGATTTCTGTTGATGGCACAGAAGCATATGGTCGTGCCACGTAGAGACTTGACAAAGCTTCTAAAGAGTTCTTCCATCTTACCCACAAGTCTCTTTTTTCGCTGGGAAGCGGATCATCCCAATCGGACGTCTCTCGGGTGAAGTCTCTCAACATCATTTTACCTTGGATAGTCACAGGGGTTACAAATCCCAGAGGATCGTACAAGCTGTTCACAATGGACAGGACGCCTCTACGCGTGAAGGGTTTCTCTTCTTCGCTGATCTGGAAGGTGAATGCATCTTTTTTCAAATCCCAGAGTAAACCCAGGCTCCGCTGCATGGGAAGGGAGTCCGTGCTTAAATCCAAGTCTTTTAAATTGGTTGAGTAATCTTGAGAGGGAAAGGCTGCCATTAGTTTCTGGCTGTTGGAAGCAATTTTGTGCAACCTCAAATTGGATGAAGCGAGCATTTCTTGTGCCCTTTTCAGGAGACTGACTGCCGACTCCTCTGTGGGTGTGGATTTCAGGCAGTCATCTACGTAGAAATCCTTTTCCACAAAAGATCTTACATCCGATCCATACTTCCCTTCACCCTCTCTGGCTGAATGTCTAAGGCCATAGATAGCGACAGCAGGGGAAGGGCTGTTCCCGAAGATGTGAACCTTCATACGATATTCCACGATGTCCTTGTAGGGGTCATTATTGCGGTACCAGAAGAACCTCAAGTAGTTTCTGTGTTCTTCTTTAACAAGGAAGCAGTGAAACATCTGTTGTATGTCGGCCATAAATGCTACTGCATCTTTGCGGAAACGAAGAAGTACTCCCAGAAGTCTGTTGTTGAGGTCTGGACAAGACAGGAAGACGTCGTTTAAAGAAACACCTTCGTATCTGGCACTTGAGTCAAATACCACTCTTATCTGACCTGGTTTCTTCGGATGATACACGCCGAAAATAGGTAAGTACCAACGTTCCTCGGAATCTTGAAGTACAGGTGCAATTTCCGCGTGGCCACTCTGGAATATTCGCTCCATGAAGGTAAAGAAGTGTTGTTTTGTTTCTGGTGCCTTCTGCAGTTTGCGCGTAAGGGAGACAAATCGACTGTAGACAAGTTCTCTGTTGTTGGGTAAGCGTTGCCTCTGTGGTTTGAATGGTAAAGGTGCGACCCAACTCTTTGATTCGTCTCTTACTATCTCTTGCTCCATGATGTCCAAGAACAGTCTGTCCTCTATGGACGTTGCTACCTGGTTGTCTTCTCTTGTCCTGTGGAAAACTGTGCACCCTATATGATCTTGCTCACCGTCGCATGCATGGTCTTCACAGGAAGGATCAGCTAACGGACAAGGTGGAGGGGTGTGGTTTGGCACTTCTTTAATCAAGAAACTGCTCTCGCATGGCTGGAAGAGAGACGGGCGTCCATTCTCGAGGGTATTGGTGAGCATGCTGTTGACTGATGTCGGCCTGTGTGCTCCACCCAAACAGACATCTCCCACAATGACCCATCCTAGGTCAAGTCTCTGAGCGTATGGGGCGTTTTGTGGGCCGTTGATCTGTCCTCTAGCCTTGTGGACCCGTAGTATGTCTCTTCCGAGAAGTAAGACGATAGGAGCTCCTTGGTCAAGCTCTGGTATCAGGTGAGCTATACATCTCAAGTGGGTGTGATAAGCTGCTACCTCTGGTGTAGGTATCTCAGACCTGTTGTCGGGAATCTGGTTGCACTCCAGTATTGATGGCAAGGATAAGCAGGTTTGACCGTCCATAGACTCTACTTTGAATCCAGTTGCTCTCCTCCCCGCCGTCTCGACAGTACCTGCACATGTCTTCAAGGAGTACGGAGAGCCGGGACCAGCAATGTTGAAGGTGTCGAAGAGAAAGGACTTAGCTAGAGACCTGTTGCTCTGATCATCCAAGATTGCATATACCTTGATTGCCTTATCCCGTTGGCTCGCTGGGAATACTCTGACAAGACAGATCTTTGAGCAGGATCTTCCTGCTACGAGTTCCTTGCAGATCTCTGTGCACTGAGAGGTGACCACTGGGGTGTCCATGTCAGTGTCCATCTGTTTTTCGGCAGACTCTTCTACTCACGATGATACCCCTGAAGGTGGTCCAGGATGCAAGGCCGTGTTGTGCTCCACACTACTACATTCTGTGCATTTCACACTGGTTTCACAGTTCTTGGCGAAGTGTGAGGTTGTCGCGCAGCATCTGAAGCATATCTTGTTTTCCTTTAGGAAACTCTTACGGTCTTCTAGAGACTTCTCCCTGAAGGCTCTACATTTTAGCAGAGGATGAAGTTTCTTGTGTAGGGGGCAGTGTTTGCTGAGATCCTGCGGTTTGTCCTCTTCTGGAGAAGACTTACTTGCCCTGTAAGGAAAACCTGTGGAGGTAACATTAGTTTTGTGGACTGCCACTGGTGTTTTACTGGGTTTTGCACCAGAGGCAGTGGTACATGACATAGTGAAATCGAAACTAGGGTCATTTCTAACTTTAGCCTGCTGAGCAACAAAGTCTACAAACACCCTGAAAGGAGGAAATGGTACCTTATGAGCCTGTTTGTAACGGGACCCGTGACTGACCCACTTTTCTTGTAAGTTGTAAGGGAGCTTTTGGACAATCGGGTTGACACCTCTGGCAGTGTCCAGGAATGCCAACCCTGGTAGATCACCTTCTGCCTGAGCAGCATGTACCTCCATTAACAAGTCGCTCAGTTCCCTGAGCTTTTGATAACCCTTATTTGCTATCTTGGGGAAATCATCAATTCTTTTATACAAAGCATTTTCTATAGCTTCTATTGACCCATAACATTCTTCGAGTCTCTCCCACACCATACGAAGTCCTGTGTGTGGGTACTTTATGTTAATGTTCCTGATTCTTTTGGCGTGTTCAGCTGACTCGCTCCCAAGCCACTTAACCAGTAGATCTAACTCTTCACTACTGGAAAGACGCAAGTCTCTGGTGACATTCTGGAAAGAGGCTCGCCATGCTCTGTAGCTTTCAGCTCGATCAGTGAACTTTACAAGTCCCTTGGTCACCAGCTCCCGGCGGGTAAAGAACCTTGCAAAGTTCATAGTGGCTGAGTCAGTGCCAACGTGAGCTGGTGTGCTGTTGTCATGCGGTGTGTGTGGTGCATCCTCATACCTGGTAGGAGCTTCTGGCTTAGGAAAGTCTGTATAAACCCGTTCAGTGGCGAAGGGTGTACCTGTCAGTCTGGGCGGAGGCCGTACCTTCTGTTCCGTAAGACGGTAGTGGTGATCAATGTCGTTTCGCAATATACCTTCCTGCTTCCAGTACGGTGTTTGGAGGAAGGATCTCTGGGAATCTGTATAGGCTGGTTGGTGTAACGGATCGGAGTTTTCTTCGATTTTTGGATGTTGGCGGACATATTCTGAGACGCGTTGAGCAGGGTCCTGATGATCAAGGTCTGGTCCGCGTATGTCGCTGCCTCGCTCGGATTCAGGAAACTCCATGGCTTCTAAAAACTCAGCTTTGACTATTGCGGCTGCTGCTTCTTTTTCAGCGGAAAGCCTTTCTAAGGTCGCTTGCAGGCGGGCTCTTTCTGCTTCTTGCTCTGCTTGCAGGCGGGCTCTTTCTGCTTCTTGGCGGGCTCTTTCTGCTTGCAGGCGAGCGCTTTCTACTTCTTGGTCTGCTTGTCTTAACTTTAACTGCATCTCTTGTGCAGCGAAGGAGGATCTTACTTTCGCCGCCTCAGCTTCTGCTCGGGCGAGGGTGACAGACCTTTTCGAGGAAGACTTGCTAGAGCGGCTTGTTTGGGACCTCGTCCTGAGTGAAGATGTTTGACTTGCAGACATTTTATGTCCATTTGCAGGCTGTAGGACGTCTCAGAGCGGGTAGGGGTGACTTCAGCGTGGACTGAGACGTGTGGTGCTTGGTGGGCTGCACTCTTGGTACTTGTGACTGTATGGCGGCCGCTGCGGTATCTGCAGGCAGTGCGGTGTGGTACAAGCGGCTGCGTAAGTGGTATTTGCTATCGCTGGCGTCTAGCCTCCCTTTACTGTCATCCCGGCGTCTAGCTTCCGTTTTACTGGCCTCTGCTGGTATTTAGCCTCCGTTTTACTGGCCTCCGCTGGTATTTAGCCTCCGTTTTACTGGCCTCCGCTGGTATTTAGCCTCCGTTTTACTGGCCTCTGCTGGTATTTAGCCTCCGTTTTACTGTTCTGTCTTCATACACGTTGATACGGTGTGTGATCCAACATACAGCATAAACCACTTCTGTCTTCCAAATTAAGCAGACTGTTCTCTGTAGTCTAACTTGTTTATTGGTAACAGGTATTGAAATGCAGTAAAACTATAAGAATACAAATGATTCGGGTAAGTATTGGGCAAATAACAGCACAACTGATACTTATAACTAGCAGGGAAAGCATACAGGATGATGCAACTTCTACATGCAACTACATACAGTAACTGACAGATAATAGATTTCCCAGGTACTAGTTGCTATACAGTAATCACATTCTATAGAACACTATATTGCAGGAACAGGGATAGCAATCTTACCGGATAAACTAACCAGGGTGGCAAGTAAGTGAAGTAGTTCCAACACAGCAGATTAACACGAGTGTACAGGAGAATACACAGAGAGAGAAATGGGGAATTCCCCTATCCCATGATGCTTTGGTGCAACCCAGAATGCAACACTCTAATGATCACTAAGAAAAACACAGGTAGTAAATTTATCCACCACTGGGTGGTGCTATAACACAGCAAAACCAAACTATAGCAGTGAAACTTTAATGCTTGGACGAACCCCTGTCCTTCATTAGGAAGGGCAGAACAAGGGGGGCTGGTTATTTTCAGCCATCATACCATCATCTAGGCCAGGCTACCTATATTAGTGGGCATGTGTATTTAACCCTGTGTGGGTGGTGCGGTGTTGTGGCCTTATTATGGGCTTTTGTTCACTTAGGGATATGTCACATCCCCTTGTTTTTAATGTTTTTAATGTGTTCTGCCTTTTGCATATGTGTTCAATAAAGCTGTGATTTTGTATTTATATGGTGGTGACTCCCGTTTTGTAAGGCCTACCTTTTTTCTCTATATATTGCTCTTAGTTGTTCTTAGGCCTAGGTCTGAGTCCCATTTATCGTGGTGCCCCCATCGCTCTTTTTGGTGCCTCAGTAGGATGTTGACGATCTCGGGGCACGACTCCCACTGGTTCTATCGCCTTTGTGCTGTGATCTCGTTTCTCACTTCTCCACAATATCCTTCGTTGGTGTCCTTTCTTAAGATGCCGCCGCAATGAGGTGCAGGCATGGCTCCGTAAAGATCTGTCCTTTTGCTAGGCCTCTGCCAGAATCCCACCCCTGACAGGGACCCCCCTGAATCTTCCCAAGTAACGCTCTCCTCTCACTAGATGTTACCTGGCCAAAACCCAGTCAGCTTCTCTCTAACTTCCTATCCAAACCCCAGTTTTACCAGAGTGTGAGGAGTGGCCTAATACATAGAACCTTTGCTCCCCCTGGTGGCCAGAGTGTGAAGTGTAATGTGTGACTGTGATACCTGGTCAGGTGAACTCATTTAGTGCAGATGTACCATCACTCCCCTTAGCGGCAGAGCGATGTTACTGCAACGACCAGGTCTCTGGGGCGCTGCATTCCCACATAGCCAAAACACGGCTTTATTTTTTTTATCTTATTTGGTGTGCGAAAGAAAAAGTGGATGTGATTTCATGCCCACCGTGCATTTAAAGATGCTAGCGAACTGTACATATTTTGGTGCTCTCCCCCCTTCTTTTTTTTTCTCCTTAGGGCTAGTTCGCACAAAATTCATTTTTTCCATCCAGTTTTTGGGCAGGAAAAATAAAATAAAAATAAAAAAATAAAAATCAGTATTTAAAAATAACAGGAAAATGAATGAAATTTCTACATTTATTTATTTTTTAATTGCAGTGTATTTAAATAATAAAAATAAATAATGCATGACAATTCTTTCAGCGCTTTTACAGTTATATGAAAAAGTTTGGGCACCCCTATTAATCTTAAACGTAATGTTTTAAAAAATTGTTTTTTTTGCAACAGCTATTTCAGTTTCATATATCTAATAACTGTTGGACACAGTAATGTTTCTGCCTTGAAATTAGGTTTATTGTACTAACAGAAAATGTGCAATCTGCATTCAAACAAAATTTGACAGGTGCATAAGTATGGGCAGTGCACCCTTATCATTTTTTTGTTTTAAATACTCCTACCTACTTTTTACTGACTTACTAAAGCACTTTTGTTGGTTTTGTAACCTCATTGAGCTTTGAACTTCATAGCCAAATGTATGCAATCATGAGAAAAGCTACTTAAAGTGGCCACTTGCAACTTGTTCTCCTGTTTCAATCTCCTCTGAAGAGTGGCATCATGGGCTCCTCAAAACAACTGTCAAATGATCTGAAAACAAAGATTATTCAACATAGTTGTTCAGGGGAAGGATACAAAAAGCTGTCTCAGAGATTTAACCTGTCAATTTCCACTGTGAGGAACATAGTAAGGAAATGGAAGAACACAGGTACAGGTCTTGTTAAGGCCAGAAGTGGCAGGCCAAGAAAAACATCAGAAAGGCAGAGAAGAAGAATGGTGAGATCAGTCAAGGACAATCCTCAGACCACCTCCAGAGAGCTGCAGCATCAACTTGCTGTAGATGGTGTCACTGTGCATCAGTCAACTATACAACGCACTTTGCACAAGGAGAAGCTAAAAAACCAGTATACAGGCAGAGATGCTTACCTGTTCAAGGCTTCCAACAATTGCACTAACCAAGGTACAGCGGACCCAAGTTAAGATGGCAAATACACAGGTGCAATAATAGCCCTAGATGGCTCTGTACACTGTGGCCTCTGTTCACACAGGATGCAAGAACACAAAACACAAGCAACCATGAGGTCCCATAAAACTGTCAATCTTTATTAGAAAATGTTAAAACCATCAGGTAGTTAAAAAAATACAAGATAGCGGAACAAACGTACATTCCTGTCGGTCATGCTAAAGAGGCCAGGACACCCACACATACCATGCCAAAATACGGCAATATGCCCTTATGTTGGAAGGCCCATGACTGCTATACTGGATAATCATTGAACAGTGCCATGGCATAAATAATAGTATACAGCAGCTCAATATGAGCACATACCTGGTGTAAATGTAGCAGGCAGGATGCATAGGCGACCGGACACAAACCCCGACGCGCGTTTCGGAGCAGGCAGCTCCTTCCTCAGGGCCCTGAGGAAGGAACTGCCTGCTCCGAAACACGCGTCGGGGTTTGTGTCCGGTCACCTACGCATCCTGCCTGCTACATTTACACCAGGTATGTGCTCATATTGAGCTGCTGTATACTATTATTTATGCCATGGCACTGTTCAATGATTATCCAGTATAGCAGTCATGGGCCTTCCAACATAAGGGCATATTGCCGTATTTTGGCATGGTATGTGTGGTGTCCTGGCCTCTTTAGCATGACCGACAGGAATGTACGTTTGTTCCCCTATCTTGTATTTTTTTAACTACCTGATGGTTTTAACATTTTCTAATAAAGATTGACAGTTTTATGGGACCTCATGGTTGCTTGTGTTTTGTGTTCTGTGGTCTTGCATCCTGTGTGAACAGAGGCCACAGTGTACAGAGCCATCTAGGGCTATTATTGCACCTGTGTATTTGCCATCTTAACTTGGGTCCGCTGTACCTTGGTTAGTGCAATTGTTGGAGGCCTTGAACAGGTAAGCATCTCTGCCTGTATACTGTTTTTTTTGTTTAGAATAGTGGAGGTTTTTCCTCTTATGGTGTTTTTTTAGACAAGGAGAAGCTGTATGGGAGAGTGATGCGAAAGAAGCCGTTTCTGCAAGCACGCCACAAACAGAGTCGGCTGAGGTATGCAAAAGCACATTTGGAGAAGCCAATTTCTTTTTGGAAGAAGGTCCTGTGGACTGATGAAACCAAGATTGAGTTGTTTGGTCATACAAAAAGGCGTTATGCATGGTGGCAAAAAAACACAGCATTCCAAGAAAAACACTTGCTACCCACAGTAAAATTTGGTGGAGGTTCCATCATGCTTTGGGGCTGCGTGGCCAATGCTGGCACCGGGAATATTATTAAAGTTGAGGGACACATGGATTCCTCTCAGTATCAGCAGATTCTTGACAATAATGTTCATGAATCAGTGACAAAGTTGAAGTTACGCAGGGGATGGATCTTTCAGCAAGACAATGATCCAAAACACTGCTCCAAATCTACTCAGGCATTCATGCAGAGAAACGATTACACTGTTCTAGAATGGCCATCCCAGTCCCCAGACCTGAATATCATTGAACATCTGTGGGATCATTTGAAGAGGGCTGTCCATGCTCGGCGACCATCAAACTTAAAGGGCCACTGTCACCCCCCTCCAGCCGTTATAAACTAAAAGAGCCACCTTGTGCAGCAGTAATGCTGCATTCTAACAAGGTGGCTCTTTTAGTTTTAGGTTCAAGCATACCCCAAATAAAACGTTTTTATACTTAGCCACAATTCCTGTCTCTAGCCAGGTAGGCGGGTCCTCACTCCCCAGCTTGGCCAGCTCCTCTGCCGTCACTCACATCTTCCTGCGCTTTCGGCGCCGCCCCCTCAGCGCTGTTATCGTTTCAAATCCGGCGCCTGCGCTGTGTACTGGTGTCCTGCGCAGATGCAGTAAGCTCTGGCAGTCTGATGTAATGGCTGATACCAGAGAACAAAAGACATCCACAGAACACCAGGATGGATCTGCTGCACAGCAAATAGCTGTAGGACCTGCGATGACGTCACTGCCATATGATTGCCCTAATCACATGGCAGTGACATCATCGCAGGTCTTACAGCTATTTGCTGTGCAGCAGATCCATCCTGGTGTTCTGTGGATGTCTTTTGTTCTCTGGTATCAGCCATTACATCAGACTGCCAGAGCTTACTGCGTCTGCGCAGAGACAGGAATTGTGGCTAAGTATAAAAACGTTTTATTTGGGGTATGCTTGAACCTAAAACTAAAATAGCCACCTTGTTAGAATGCAGCATTACTGCTGCACAAGGTGGCTCTTTTAGTTTATAACGGCTGGAGGGGGTGACAGTGGCCCTTTAACTGAACTGGAATTGTTTTGTAAAGAGGAATGGTCAAAAATACCTTCATCCAGGATCCAGGAACTCATTAAAAGCTACAGGAAGCGACTAGAGGCTGTTATTTTTGCAAAAGGAGGATTTACTAAATATTAATGTCACTTTTCTGGTTAGGTGCCCATACTTATGCACCTGTCAAATTTTGTTTGAATGCAGATTGCACATTTTCTGTTAGTACAATAAACCTCATTTCAAGGCAGAAACATTACTGTGTCCAACAGTTATTAGATATATGAAACTGAAATAGCTGTTGCAAAAAAAAACAATTTTTCTAAAACATTAAGCTTTAGATTAATAGGGGTGCCCAAACTTTTTCATATAACCGTATCTGCAGTTGCTTCCCATTGAGATTAACGATGCTTATCAGCAAAAAGATGCACAAAAAAGCATCAAAATCAAGCAGAATTTCCAACCTTAGTCTTTTTTTTTAGCATGAAAAACACTAAATGCGCAAAAAACAAACAAACAAGAAAAGTCTTATGGAGTGAGCCTGAAAAAAAAGCATATAAAAAATGTAATTACATTTATAAAAGTGCGGAATTGCAGATTTTCTGCACTTAGAAAAATGCCTGAAAAAAAAAAAAAACAGGGAAAAATTATGTAAGAAAAATGCATTAAAATTGAACAGATTGTTACTGCAAATTTGGATACACACAAAAAAAAAGCTTAAGAGAAACCCAGTTATTACGTTATATAGGAACATGCTAAGAGTATGTGCACCAAACGGGGGTGGAGGAATTAAAAACAACTGCTGATTTTGCAGATATGTTACGAATTAGAAGGAAAATCTGCATGGGTTACAGATGGCAAAAGGGTAAAAATCCTCAGCATAAATAAGCTTGAATGGAATGGAGCTGCAGTACCACACACAGCCTGATGATTGATGTGGCGCTGTGTTTGAAATTGATGTCTAGGATTAGAAAACCATGACTATTTTCTTCCAATTGCCAGTCTCAAATCAATGATGGCCGGTAAAAAACAAACAAACAAACAAAAAAAAACAGCCAATAAATGTCTATACAATCGATGACCAAGCCATAGACTGTCGGCATGGTTAAGCGCCCGGACAGACCTGAATTTTCTGTGGCGATAGACATCAGTGACCTAATGATTTCTGGAAGTATTAAACTGTAATAAATCTGACATCACATTAAAAAAATGGCCAACGATATCCGGAAATCATGGGGTGACATTTGCACACATAATGGTACATATTTTATGAACTTTCCGCCTCGGCGGTGACAGACTTGTGTATAGGTATTTAACTAGGAAGATTAATGGTGTAGATCTGACCAATAAATCTATTGAGATCTAAAAGCCACAAGCGAGCATTTGTAGACCCCCCCCCCCCCCAGATATACAAGGAAGAAGGGGGGAGGGTTAATATCTTGAAAATAGGCCGCAAAGTCTTGGTGTACAAAGCAGGAGCCAGGCCACGCTGACCCTGCCCATTAATCTTTTTATTGGCACGGCTTCCGTATTGGCACCTCTTGACTGAATGAGATTTGCAGGCCTATGGGGAGCAATGATTTCACAGGTGGGGGGGTCTCGAGGTGGGTCCTTATCAGACAGCTCGGCTCTTGGAAATGGCCCATTCCACCAAATGAAAATTGACATTTTCATTTGAACTTTCCGACCTCCAGTAATCACACTAATAGCCTGTGTTTGGTGGGGAGCTGAGCTTTTCTTGGGGTTGGGGGGCGGCGGGGTGGAGGATGTTTTACAGCTTTTGATCTTGTAGAGTTTCTTGGAGATAGAGACGCAAAACCGTACGGCTCTAACAAGGCAACTTCGGTCTGTGGGACGGAGGTCGATATCAATTGTGATGAGAAGAAGAAGTGCAAGCCTAAAGGATTTACAGCGGATCTTCAAATCCACACACAAAAAAGCACCAAAATCTGTGAACATTACATGCAAATTTTGAAGCCAATTTGCCACGAGTTTAACCCTATAGAGGAATTGACATTCTGCAGATTTTAAAAACTCAAAATCAGTTTATGAGCATAAAACTTTCGCAACTAAAATTTTTTAAATCGCAGCCATTCTGCCGGTAATGTAATATGCTGTGGACTTTCCGCACCCAAATATGCAAACAAAAAAAAAATCAGCCCCTGTTTATTCAGCCTCAGGTGACATCCACGTATTTGTTTGTTTTTTTTATTTTCATTTTTCTCCTTTGCGTCGTCCAATTTGCCTCCAGTTTAGTTCTTACATCAGGTTAGGAAGAAGAAGGAGGTGGAGTGTCCGAATTTTCTTGTGTCAAATAAATGGAGGACACAGGGTTGTAACGTCTTTACCTGGTTTACTGGTTGTATCAGGCCACAGTCCAGGGTACCAGCAACAGGTGGTGATGTGGTCCGGCCGGCCTGGAGGCAATGATGGATCCCTCTTCCAGGTGAGGTCCGTAAGCCTTCCTGCTCGCGCTCGTATGCGAGGTCCTTGCTGCCTGTGGCTCCCTGACAAAGTCCTCTCTCTCCGGTCCTGGGACAGTTACCCATATGGTGGGCAGTGCAAGCCTTTTTATAGGGTCTCTATCACGACCCGGGCTCTTCGTGTACTGCTGCACCTTCAGGTGTAGATGCGGGCAAATTACATAAAGTCCTTTGCCTTCCGGTTCTGCTGTGCGACCTAGAGTTCAACACAACCTCGGGCTCCCGGTGCCCGGTTTCTGCGCTTCGGCTTAGAGGGTGCCCGGTCACAGTTCCCCACTAAGCCCTTTCCTTCTCCTTTGCTCCTTTCCTCAGATGCTCACTACATTCCAACCCTTCAGGTTATCTTCCGTTCCTGGAGCTGCAGCTCACACGGCCCCATTCTCTGCTCTTACTTCTCTCTCCTCCATTGTCTCTGAACAACTAACTAACTAACTCCTCCTCTAGACCAGAATACATATATCTGGGGGAAGCTCCCCTGAATCAGAGCTCCCCCTTCTGGCCTGGATTCAGAATGTGTTGCATGTAGGTACGTTATTGTTAAAGGGAATCCTTCTTGCCTCCAAGCATGACATCACCCTCCCTGAAAGAAAGGTAACCTCACTGTGACAACCGGTTACCTGGGGTGTTACACATGTGCAAAACTGACCCAATGTTATCCCATTGACTAGTGCTATTGAGCTTTTTCGACAAGGATCTCAGGACGAGAAAAATCACTGCATGCCCAATGTGCGTTCCAGGATACGGCATGTAACTGCAGCACACTGCTGCACCCATCCACTATCCGGATGAGCTCACGGAGCAAGTCACATGCATAATTTATGGATGTGACTGGTCCAATAAATTCAGTGGCCCCCTTGAACATAGCTTTAGGCCAAGCACATTTTCTGTTCGTGTGCTGCTCAGACGCTGCACATGGACACCACAGGACCAACATTAACCAATAGGTCAGTGTCCATGATCGTTTCGTCACACCAACTGTTGGTCTGTGTTGGAACATATTGTGGTGTGTTCTGTTTTATTTTATGGATGTGACTTAATGAATGCCATACAACGTCCATTCATTGTAAACGAATATGAAGGTCTGAGTTTTGCATTCTATAAACTACCAGGAATACGTCCGCCATGGCTGGGCACCATACCGGGCACATGGTACATACCGCTCGCTACAACACCTGTACGAAGACAGAAGTGATTTACACTCACGACAATCCACATACCGTACATCTGAATGGGGTTTCTCCCCCCAAAAAAAATCAATATGGAAAAAAAAAATGCAAAAATATATAGCATGTAATATTGCGTTGCTGCGGAATCCATACAGTTCGTCCATTGCTCCATTGATTAGCGCTAATGCTTGGACACATCTTTGAAATATGTAACTCTGCCAGCCTAAAAGTGCAGCTTTATGGACTGCAGGGGCCAAATATACACATTATATCCAGCTATATACACCACAGAAAAGAAATCCTATATCCTGGATCATAGGACAGCTGTTTGGATGGGTAAATTACAGTCAACTGTAATTCTCAGGAGTAAATCCCAATGTATTTAGCCCTCCGTTACCTTACCAGGAAAGGTCTTTATCTCAGAACATCCAGGAGGCTGTGGAAGCAGTTTTTCAGCAGGAGCTTCAGTGTCACCCTAAAGGCATATTCAGGGGTAGGGAAAGAGGCATGACCCAAGGAAAAAATTCCTGACTGAGTATGCTAGACAGGACAATATGAAAAGTTGGCAAGGCCATGTGCAGGTGTCCATATTATTATTGCTCCATGGAAGTTCACAATTTTGAACCCAGCATACATCTGGGGACCCCATAGCATAGGTCCGAATTTGGGCCCACCCCCAGCTGCCATTAAACAACCCATCAGGATACCCCGATCGGGTCACAGCGATTCAATAGGGGTGACAAGGAGCCAGCTTTCTGTCTTACCACTTAGATGCCATGGTTATTTTTCACCGCGGCATCTAAGGGTTTAAACTGTTCATGCCAAGCACAGCAATTACCAAAGGATATCTGCTTGTGCCCCCAAATCTGCTCCTCCAGGTTTCGGCAGTACATTTACGGTGGTGGAAGCAGAAGTGGACAGAAGCCAGGCGGGACACGGCTCACAGACCCCATAGCAGTCACATGGCCTTCATTCTTTGGTCTACTGAGACCTCGTTACCTGGGTCTGCTTTGATATACACCCCATATACCCCTGCTCAAAAAAAAAGAAAAACACTGCCATCTTCCATGAGATGCTGTACAGAAGCCAATGCATATGGATGTGGCTCTCGCTTTGGCTCCAAAATAGGCACAGTATGGAACTTCACGCATGCATGTTGCATATCCATATATAGTGGTGTATGGCACAGATATGTCATGAGAATAAGGCCTAGGGGGTTGATGGATTTGCCTACAAGGTTTCTCAGGAATCAGTTAATCTTCAATAAAAATTCCCAGTGACGCTGGCACAGTATAAAGCCGCCAACGCCGCCCCTGGCGTCATGCTCCATCTTGTAAATGTTTCTCCCATGGTCCCCTCCAAGAAGAGATGGATTGCTATATTGCTCTGCGGAAAGGACCTATTCCTCAAGCTTTAACTAATGAAGTTGGATTATTCAATGTCCATAAAAGAGGTTTATCCCCTGGCACTGAATAAACAAGTAGGAGGGTTTGAATGACAACTCCGTCCTCGGCTGATGGAAACGCTGCTCTATCCTTTCACATTAAAGAAATTGTACAGAAGTAGATGTAAGGAGCCGGACGCAGACGGAGCCGGTGATGCTGGAAAGGTCAGAGATGACACTTTCTTCAGAAGACTTAACACTGAGAAGTCCATCAGAGTGTATAGTTGAAAATCAAGCAATAACGGATCAATTGATCATGAACTTCTTGTAAGGAGATGGACATACTGCTCAAGTTCCCCCTTGAAGACACGCGTATTGTTATGAGGTGTAATGTGTATTGTGACATGAGTTACTAGTGACGGTGTTGTAGTTTTACAACAGTAGGAAGAATTAGGGTTAATGATTGGGACTAGTCCAGAGTGGGAAGGACTATGGTGCAGAGACATAGACAGTGTCCAGTCAGGAAGTCATATAGGTCTGCTTCTGTTGCAAGTTTTGCCCTAAGGTCTGACTAGTGCTTGTCCCTCACGTGAGTGGAGACTGAGGCAGAGTATAGCAAAATCTGGAAAAAAGGAAGGAAAAGTGATGAAAGGACGATGCATTGGAGACGGGTCCTGGGATAGGATGCCTAGCAGTACGGCCCCAAGTATGCCAGACAGAGAAGTAACAGGCCAGGACAGAACAGAGAGCGTGAGATGAAGAGAGTGCCCCGGGAAGGAGTTCCAAGGCATGAGCGAGAAGAGAAGCAAGTAAACCCCCCTAAGGGAAAAAGGAAGTGGAGCCGCGGGTCAATAATAGGACTCTCCCTTAGTGGACTGTAGTACTGCGTGGGGTTGTGGTGAAGACAAATGAACTTGAGGCAGAAACAAGTAAGCTTGGAAGAAGTGGCGAGACGGTGTGTTAAGATGCTGGTGTTATAAAGGAAGCGTTTGTGAAGTTTTGTATCTGCTATCTATTTACTTTGGACGGGTGGTCTCCCTCATTGAACTGTTTAACATCTGGTCTTGGTCAACTAAAGTCACTGCATCATGTGGCCTGCAAGGGCGTAGCGCCTCCATATACCAAGCCCACACACCAAGCCAGGACCCCCATCTTCATACACAGTGCTGTAGTGTAAGATGAGTACCTTGCCCATGGCTACCGCCCTGTGCCATGTTATATTCTTGCCTTTTGTGCCATGTTTAGAAGATTAACAGGCAAAGAGGCAATGGTGGGACACACACTTTTCAGACAGTTATTGCATAATGTATGAATTATTGAAGTCTCTCATTGCCAGCTCAGACAATTCACTTTTACTAAAGGGGATTCGCTGCTTTCAGAAATCCTTACAGGGGTTTTTCAGTTTCGGAAAACCCCTGCTTCTTGGGTACAGTTTGGTTAATAAAAAACCCTGTGCTTTACTCGCTCTACCTGGGACCAGTGATGAGTCTCTGCCGCTGATCCCGGTGTCTATTATTGTCTGCACTGTTGGCATGTTGAAAGTGCTGCAGCCAATCAACAAACTCAGCAGTTTTGAATGGCCCCTGCCCTCAACTCAGGCAGAGCCACTAAGCTCATTGGTGTATTGTGCAAAGCCGGTAATTGGCAGCAACAGTGCTGCAGCCAATGGGCAACACCGCAAGCTGTGACTTTGTGAATTGAAGCACATCGGCAACACTAGAAGCAAAATCAATTTAAACAAAAGTTCCTAGTGTAAAAGTCAGTGCATGTCAATACACTGCTCAGGGGAAGTGTCAATACGCTGCTCAGGGGAAGTGACAATACGCTGCTCAGGGGAAGTGTCAATACGCTGCTCAGGGGAAGTGTCAATACGCTGCTCAGGGGAAGTGTCAATACGCTGCTCAGGGGAAGTGTCAATACGTTGCTCAGGGAAAGTGTCAATACGCTGCTCAGGGGAAGTGTCAATACGCTTCTCAGGGGAAGTGTCAATACGCTGCTCAGGGGAAGTGTCAATACGCTGCTCAGGGGAAGTGTCAATACGCTGCTCATAGGAAGTGTCAATACGCTGCTCAGGGGAAGTGTCAATACACTGCTCAGGGGAAGTGTCAACACACTGCTCAGGGGAAGTGTCAACACACTGCTCAGGGGAAGTGTCAACACACTGCTCGGGGAAGTGTCAACACACTGCTCAGGGGAAGTGTCAACACACTGTCAGGGGAAGTGTCAACACACTGCTCAGGGGAAGTGTCAATACACTGCTCAGGGGAAGTGTCAATACGCTGCTCAGGGGAAGTGTCAATACGCTGCTCAGGGGAAGTGTCAATACGCTGCTCAGGGGAAGTGTCAATACGCTGCTCAGGGGAAGTGTCAATACGCTGCTCAGGGGAAGTGTCAATACGCTGCTCAGGGGGCGTGTTTGAGAAATGCAAATGAGGGAGTGTCAAAGTGCTACTGACAGGCATGCCAAAGCGCTAACAGCTACTAGGCAGCATGTCAAATTGCTACTAAAGGGCATTTCATCACACATGGAAAAAGAGGTCAAGTCTGATGTCCACGTGATTTCTACTCTGCGTTTCTCATGACTAGTTGATCAGATCTCTACAAAAATGTATATTTTTTTCTAGGGGGATAAGCGCTTACACGGCCGTACCACCGCTGCCATATGTAAAAATATACCATATGCTCTCTTTAAGACATAAAAGGCTTTATATTCACTCCTGCTTTCCATTCTCAGGAGCGGAGCCAGGCTGCACGTCATGCTGACACGGACAGGTATGTATTGCAGGTATTGGGTTGCGTGTAAACCCTATGCCTACAAGGAATGGTTATGTTAGCTCCAGTCAAGCCGAGGGGAAAGCAAAGTCTCAGGCCTGTTTAATTTCCAGCGACCTGCCTTGTGCGGAGTCCGCCTGTCACTCAATCTGCCTAATACAAAGGACTGACTTAAGCAGTATTGAAGAAATTTAAATGAAGTTGCCGCTGTCTATCAGCGTTATACATTGCTTCTTAAAGCAGTTCCACCAAGGACTGATGAAGAGTCAGAGAAATCGGCGGTCACAGGGAAAGGCGAGACACTTCATAGGAAGGATGGATCTGTTATTTAAGAAATGAGCAGGAGATGGATGCTGCGGGCGAGCATTCGTCCTTCACAAGAGTCATTTAATATTTGTCAGTGCCGTGTAACTCGCAGCTGATTATACATGATATACTGGGGCTCACAACTCTGCTCCCTCCTAATACAAGGCTGAACTCACTCACAGGCCAAGTAATACATCATATGTGATATATACACTCACAGGAATGCAGGAGAGCCGCATTTGTCATTGGGAACTCAGGTTCTCTTCATTATTTTACATAGGACTGCAGGTAAACTTCATGTACCGTATATATACATCCATAGTGCTAGCTTAGGCATGCACGCGGTACTTTGACTTTCCTTCTGCAGCCCTTCAATCAGGAAAAGGGGGTTTCTCTCAATGTTCAAATGTGCCAGGCCACTGAAATTAGTGGCACTGATTTATTTTGGTGGGTGACGTACCGTATAAAGCTAATACACGTAAACATATTATGCCTTTCCAGAACTAAACATTTGAGTTCAATCATAGGAACAGATCGACATCAATATCAAGCAAGACTTTTCTTCATCCAGCTTTCCTAATCTAAGAAGAACGGATCAGACCTCACACGTGACTCCATACAGCTCGCTATTCCGTTAATGGCCCCACTTATCACCAGGGGTGAGGGGTGTTACTATAGGGGGCAGTGATGGTCTGACCATGAGGACCCACCCTTCTATGTCAGTTAGACTGCTGCAACCCCAACCACCGCTCTGCTCATTTCCTATGGGGCTGCTGGAAAATGCCCCATAGAGAAAGAATGGAGCGGCGGAGTAAAACACACACTGCCGATCTTTTCTAATGGGGTACAAAAGTACCCCGTTCTGCCAATCAGACTGCCACCGATCAAAAAAAACCCACAGGTGCTAAGATTTTTTTTTAAATGGATTTAGGCTATTTTGAGGGCGCGGAATTCAAAAATCCCATTACTTTTGCTGAAATGGTTCTAGATTTTGATATATTTCATACATGAAATTAATGTATTCCCCAATGTGACTTGTGTGTGATAAATGCCATAGCTTTGGTTTTTTGACTCTTGAAGGGTATGTGCACACGCTGCGGATTACTCTGCAGATTTTTCCGGACTGATTTTGGTAAATCCGCAGGTAAACCGCACTGCGGATTTCCTGCGGAATTACCGCTGATTTACCGCGATTTTTTTGCGGATTTTGTGCGGATTCCACGTGCGGTTTTACACCTGCAGATTCCTATTATGGAGCAGGTGTAAACCGCTGCGGAATCCGCACATAGAATTGACATGCTGCGGAATAAACAACGCTACGTTTCCGTGCGCTTTTTTCCACAGCATGTGCACTGCGGATTTTGTTTTCCATACGTTTACATGGTACTGTAAACTGATGGAAAACTGCTGCGAATCTGCAGTGGCCAATCCGCTGCAGATCTGCAGCAAAATCCACAACGTGTGCACATACCCTAACAGTGCCTTATGTAATGAGATATACCATCTAATTATTTTTTTGTTCAATTTGTTGGCTTACAATACTATAAAAGCAAATTTTTGAAGCCAGAGTTCTACAGTCATTAATTAATCAACGATTAAATATCTCACAATTTAGAGTCAAATCTATCAAAACCGAAGTCATTTTCTTAATCAGCACCATAAACTTATTATATAATCGCTCCGACATCGTTGGCACCAAAAATCATTGTGTACCGGTGTTATCTATGTTATAAGATAATTGTGATAATTTGTTTTCATCAAACAACCCCTTTAAGGGTGCCCAGAAGGTCTCCCTCCCGATATTGGTAAAAAGTATTATAAAGGATGCGAGATTGGTCAGGACCACTGATACAGATCAGCGATTTGCTTTGCGCTGCCCGGGTGCAGGTGATCGCCAGGGTGGCTGACCGTTACAGGGAGGGATGGTCTCAATTGGGAAAGAATTCATGAGAGTTGTTCAGGATTAGACAAAGGTGACATGTTATTGTAGGCCTGGTATTACAAGCCTTCTCCTGAAAGTGACCGTAACCGACCTGCAGTACCAAACACGGCCCACAGACTAATGTTGTGCTGTACATTAACAAAAGTCATAACAATTTAAGGATTTATCTGACAACAAGCATGTTTACTGTTAGTAATGCCAATGCAGAATAATTATTGTGGCTGTGGTCTACAGAAGTGTGAAAAGTATTTGCCCCTTCCAGATTTCCTCTTCTTTTGCATGTTTGTCACACTTAAATGTTTCAGATCACCAAACAATGTAAATATTAGACAAAAGATAACACAAGTAAACACAAAATGCAGTTTTTAAATGAAGGTCTTTAAGGGTATGTTCAAACGATCCTGATTTCAATCCTTTTTTTTCAGGACAAAAACTGCAGCTCTTGGCAGAAAACGCAGGTGCGTTTTTGGTGCGTTTTTGATGCGTTTTTGATGCGGTTTTTAGTGCGTTTTTTTATGCAGTTTTCTCTGCAGATTGTCTGTGTTTGACACAAATAAAGCTTTAACTGCAGTGGGGGAAAAAAAAAAGAAATGATGTCATTTCCTTGTCCAACCCTTTTCTTCTTCCATCCTCCATTTTGGGACTAAACACCAAAATGAGTGGACGTGTTTTGAATGACAGCGCTCCGCAGAGTGCTGAGCGTAGGCCAGATCACAGCCCGCGGATCCAGCTCTATCCAGCTATTTAAGTCTACGTTCACATTTGCGGTCTGCGCCGCAGCGTCGGGCGCCGCATGCGTCATGCGCCCCTATATTTAACATGGGGGCGCATGGACATGCGTCGCACTTGCGTTTTGCGCCGCATGCGTCACTGCAGCGCACGCATCCTGGCGCAGAGGACGCAGCAAGTTGCATTTTTGCTGCGTCCAAAATCAATCAAAAAAAGGACGCATGCGGCGCACAACGCAAATGTGAACATAGCCTAAGTGCCACGTATCAAAGTGCCACGTATCACGTATTTCAGTGCCACGTATTTCAGTGCCACATATTTAAGTGCCACGTATTTAAGTGCCACGTATTTAAGTGCCACGTATTTAAGTGCCACGTATTTCTTTGCCACGTATCACGTATTTCAGTGCCACGTATTTCAGTGCCACGTATTTCAGTGCCACGTATTTCAGTGCCACGTATTTCAGTGCCACGTATTTCAGTGCCACGTGCCACGTATCAAAGTGCCACGTATCACGTATTTCAGTGCCACGTGCCACGTATTTAAGTGCCACGTGCCACGTATTTAAGTGCCACGTGCCACGTATCAAAGTGCCACGTATCACGTATTTCAGTGCCACGTATTTAAGTGCCACGTGCCACGTATTTAAGTGCCACATGCCACGTATCAAAGTGCCACGTATCATGTATTTCAGTGCCACGTATTTAAGTGCCACGTGCCACGTATTTAAGTGCCACGTGCCACGTATCAAAGTGCCACGTATCACGTATTTCAGCGCCACGTATTTAAGTGACACGTATCACGTATAAGTGCCACGTGTCACGTATTTAATTGCCACGTATTTAAGTGCCACGTATCCCACGAAGATTTTCTATGGAGAACAGACACATCCAGAGATATGTCTGCTCTCCACGGCTGCAGCAACACACTGACAGGAGCCATAGTTCCTGTCGGTGTGTCACTGCGCATGCGCGAGCGAGTTTACCGGCGGTCATTGACCCCGGCACTCTCGCTTAACGGCAGTGCTGCGTGGGAAAGTTCAACGCAGCTGTACTGCTGTTAACCGAGACGCCGGAGTCATTGAACTCCGGGACAGTACGCGATACACTGCTAGGAGCTTCGCTCCTGGCAGTGTATCGCCGGAGAGCAGGGGATCGGCGTGGGACACTCGTTTTATGGATTCTGCGGACAGGGAGTATGAATTTGATTTTTTATTTTGTGATTTTTCCCTGGAGGATCGAGGGCTTCGCCTACAAGTGTGCTGTTGGTGAGTATATACTCTATGTTATGTGTTGTATGTACTGTACTGTGTGTCATGTATGTGTATTGTGTGTAGGTGTTTTGTGTAACTTTACAATTGTGCTAAGTCGCCGGACACAGGGACAACTCTCCCATCCTATTACCGGATGGGAGTAGTAGTCCCATACGGCGACTTAGCACAATGGTGGCACTAGCGTCGCATGGGGACACACACACACACACACACACACACACCAAATCAATCACGATCCCCATGCGACGGTATGCCTCCATGTCTCTCCGCCCAAGCACTTCCGCCCACGCACTTCCGGCCGCTTCCCCGCACTTCCGGCTGCAGCGGTTCTGCACCACAAACCGCAATAAAACCCGCAGATATATTTTTGATCTGCGGGTTTTACTGCGGGTTTGACCTCACAATGGAGGTCTATGGGTGCAGAACCGCTGCTGTTTCGGGCAAAGAAGTGACATGCTCCTTCTTTTTTCCCGCAGCTATTCAGCGCGGCTTTTTTAAAAAAATTCAGGATCATGTGCACAGCGGTTCCTGTTTTCCATAGGGTACAATGTACTGTACCCTGCATGGAAAAAAGCTGCGGAACCGCAGCGGCAAAACCGCTGCGGTTCTGCAGTAAAAAACACACTGTGTGAACATGGCCTAAGGGAAAAAGAAATACAAACCTACAAAGCCCTGTGTGAGAAGGTGATTGTCCCCTCCCCTTAAAACATAAATAACTGTGATTTATCACATCTTTGGGAAGCAGAGTTCACATTCCTCTAGCCACACTCAGGCCTGATTACTGCCACACCTGTTCTCAACCAAGAAATCATTTAAATTGGGCCTGCCTGACAAAGTGAAGAAGACCAAAAGACCTCAAAAGCTAGACATCATACCGCAATCCAAAGAAATTCTGGAGCAAATGAGAAAAAGTAATTGAGATCTATCAGTCTGGAAAAGTCTATAAAGCCATTTATAAAGCTTTGGGACGCCAGCGAGCCACAGCGAGATCCAGTATCCACAAATGGCGAAAATATGGAACCGTGGTGAACCTTCCCAGGAGTGGCCGGCCAGCCAAAATTACCCCAAGAGCGCAGCGACAACTCATCCAAGAGGTCACAAAAGGTCCAACAACATCCAAAGAACTGCAGGCCTTACTTGCCTCAGTTAAGGACGGTGTTCATGACTCCACCATAAGAAAGAGACAAAATGGTCTGCATGGCAGAGTTGCAAGATGAAAACCACTGCTGAGTAATGAGAACATAAAGGCTCGTCTCAGTTTTGCCAGAAAACATCTCGATTATCCTCAGTACTTTTGGGAGAATACTCTTCTGGAAGAAGCAAAGGGTGAAACGTGCGTCGGGGAGCAGGGGGGAACCGCTGGGCCACCCGCACTCTCTCTCATGCTTTCTGAGCCAAGGTAATACTACTTTTCCTTCACAGATGCAATATAACTTCAGGCTGCAATCTGGTGTATCAGTATAAGGTTCTGGGATAGGGATACCATTATTACTGATGCTGTTTGGCACATGCCCATTTATTTTGGTACCTTCCCTCCATTCCTTTCAATTACTTTATTTACATTGAGCCATAATTTATGTTGATTGCACGAAGCTCTTATACTTTTCAACCTGCCTAGAAGCTGATTAATACTGGTTTGTTAACTTTGTTGTGAATTTGGTAGTTCCCCTTCTGCTTGGGGTACGTTTTGTGTATTGTGGAAGTGTGGCTGTTAATCATTTTAATAATTTGCCTAATAAATGTAAAAATTTAATTTACTCATGGTTTGCTTCATTTAGTTAGCAGTTTATTTACGCCTGCTTGGTGCGTGTACATAATCTGGAACTACCATTTAGTGTCATGTCGGACGCTGTTCAGACCAGGTCGTCTGACAGACAGCGGTAATTCCGCTTTTGACCACTATTTGCTCATTGGCGTCTGCTAGATTTTATCTAGCTGTTCCGGGGTTAATTTACCTAATCCTTGGATTGGAAGCTGGGCCATGCCCACTGCCTTTAAATAGTTCTCCTGATCTTTGGGCGTCGCCGATTATAGCTTCTGTCTTGTGCGTTGTTATCTCGGTCTGGTGAGGAGAGCTGGTGGTGGTGGGGGATTCGTTGCTGGTGGTGTATTTTCCTTTGATTTATTTACTCCTTCCTATATTTGTATTTATTTTGCCCTGCACATTTATAGTGTATTCCTGAGTGACTGCGGCGTGGTGTATATTTTCCTTTATCCTTGTCTGTGCTAACTGTGGGTATTGGGAAATAACATCTTCACTGGGTGGTGGGCGAAGGTTTCAGCCTAGGGCTGAGCTCAGGAGACAGGGTGAGGTTCGAGGCCTGGACATGCACACCTTCAGTGTAAACTCCAGGTAGAGGGTCAGTCAGGATTTCCCTAGTCTGAGGGAAACTGCAGGGGCCCGGGTTATTAGCTCTCGCTCACCTAGTCTCTCCCTGACATTTAGTGCTTAAATTAGGACAACTTTTTGATTGATTTTGTCTACCAAAAAAAGCCAGAAGGAGAATGTCCGGCCATCTGTTTGTGACCTCAAGCTGAAGCGTACTTGGGTTATGCAGCAGGACAATTATCCAAAACACACCAGCAAGTCCACCTCTGAATGGCTGAAGAAAAAATAAATTAAGACTTTGGAGTGGCCTAGTCAAAGTCTTGACCTTAATCCAATTGAGATACTGTGGCATGACCTTAAAAAGGCGGTTCATGCTCGGAAACTCTCCAATGTGGCTGAATTACAACAGGCTCATTGCCAGTTATCGCAAACAAGATTGCAGTTGTTGCTGCCATGGGTCACCCAACCAGTTTTTAGGTTTAGGGGCAATCACTTTTTCACACAGGGCCCTGTAGCTTTGGATTTCTTTTTCCCTTAGTAATAAAGACCTTCATTTAAAAACTGCATTTTGTGTTACTTGTGTTATCTTTGTCTAATATTTACATTTGTTTGGTGATCTGAAACATTTAAGTGTGACAAACATGCAAAAGAATAAGAAATCAGGAAGGGGGCAAACACTTTCAGACAACTGTATAATACAGACTATAATGTAGGATCAGTACAGGATCAGTATTGTAATGTATGTACACAGTGATTCCACCAGCAGAATAGTGAGTACAGCTCTGGAGTATAATACAGGATGTAATTCAGGACCAGTACAGGATAAGTAATGTAATGTATGTGGAGCGCCCCCAGACACAGGGCCGCGGGGTACTCGGTATCGGGCCTCTCTGTCTCAGTTCTGGGGTTGTCACGGTGGCTAGACCCAGTCCGTTACTCTGCTAAGGGGCGTCCAATGAAAGGTGTGATGGTGGTGCATGGTGCAAGGCGCGATGAATAACGAGGACACAGGGTTGCAGTCTCTTTACCTCTTTACTGAAGGCTTCAAGGTCCTCAATCCAGAGCACTGTTAACAGGGCTGTAAGAGACCGGCCGGTCCGATGGCACCTCCAGAGTTCCCTTTGCAGGTGGAAATCAGTGCCTACCTTCTAGCGCCTGTGTGTTGTAGTACCTCCCTGCTGAGCACCACGGGATAGTCCTCACAACTGCTGTGTCTGTTTCTGATGTTCTTCTCTCACAACTCGTATCTGTTCTGATGTTCTTCTCCGTCCCCCAGATGATATGGATAGGACGCACCCGTATGACGGGTAGGCCTGGAGTTCTTCCGGGACCCTAGCGTCGCACCTCTCCCACAATTGCCCCCTATGTCTGCTTAGGTGATTTAGGTGAGACAGCCAACCTAATATTAACTGTCCTACCGCTGTTTGAAGTATTGCTTGTAGCCTAATACTTCCTCGGCGTTCCGGCCACCGGCTACGCGCCTCAGTAGGATGTTGCCTCGATCTTACGGCACGACTCCTACTGGCTTTATCTCCTTTTTGCTGCGATCTCGTTTCTCACTTCTCCACAGTAAACCTCGCTTCTTTTCCTTTCTTAGGATGCCACCGCATTCAAGTGCAGGCGCGGCTCCGTAACGTTCTGTTCTGTTCGCTAGGCCACTGTCAGGATCCCACCCCTGACAGAGACCCCCCTAAATCTTCCCCTGCAACACCCTCTGCCACAGGATGTTGCCTGGATCCAACCCAGTCAGCTTCTGACTAACTTCCTATCCAGCCCCCAGTTTTACCAGATTGTGAGGAGTGGCCTAATACATAGAACCCTTTGCTCCCCCTGGTGGCCAGAATGTGAAGTGTAAAGTGTGACTGTGATACCTGGTCAGGTGAACTCCTTAAGTGCCATCAGACGTACCATCACTCCCCTTAGCGGCAGAGCGGCAGTACTGCCACGACTAGGACTCTGGGGCGCTGCACTCCCCCCGGTTAAATCCAGTACTCCCGGACTGGGAAGAAAACAACAATACACGTCAGCAAAAGACATACAAATTTTGAAATGCAATGAACAAGTAATAATAACAGTGCTTCCCTTTATGGGAGGTGAAGACTCGTGAACGTTACAAACAAAACATGGTTAAATATTTTATATAACATACAGTTAAGTCCATATATATTTGGACAGAGACAACATTTTTCTAATTTTGGTTATATACATTACTACAATAAATTTTAAACAAAACAATTCAGATGCAGTTGAAGTTCAGACTTTCACCTTTCATTTGAGGGTATCCACATAATAATTGGATGAAGGGTTTAGGAGTTTCAGCTCCTTAACGTGTGCCACCCTGTTTTTAAAGGGACCAAAAGTAATTGGACAGATTAAATAATTTTAAATAAAATGTTCCTTTCTAGTACTTGGTTGAAAACCCTTTGTTGGCAATGACCGCCTGAAGTCTTGAACTCATGGACATCACCAAACGCTGTGTTTCCTCATTTTTGATGCTGTGCCAGGCCTTCACTGCGGTGGTTTTCAGTTGCTGTTTGTTTGTGGGCCTTTCTGTCTGAAGTTTAGTCTTTAACAAGTGAAATGCATGCTCAATTGGGTTGAGATCAGGTGACTGACTTGGCCGTTCAAGAATATTCCACTTCTTTGCTTTAATAAACTCCTGGGTTGCTTTGGCTTTATGTTTTGGGTCATTGTCCATCTGTAATATGAAATGACGACCAATCAGTTTTGCTGCATTTGGCTGGATCTGAGCACACAGAATGGCTCTGAATACCTCAGAATTAATTTGGCTGCTTCTGTCCTGTGTCACTTCATCAATAAACACTAGTGACCCAGTGCCACTGGCAGCCATGCATGCCCAAGCCATCACACTGCCTCCGCCGAGTTTTACAGATGATATGGTATGCTTTGGATCATTGTTGTGGATTCTGTTGGTGGGCTCCCTCTGGTGGTTACTGCTGGTACTGGGTGACTTTGGTGGGTTGCGGCCTTTGGTTTCCACCTGTCCATCAGAGGCTGGGTGTTTCCTATTTTACCTGGCCTTTCTGTCATTTCCCTTGCCGGCTATCAATGTGTTCAGATGTGCTCTGTTTGGTTCCTGCCTACCTGCTCCCAGATCTTTCAGGATAAGCTAAGTGCTGATTTTCAGTTGTTTGGTTTTTGGTCCAGCTTGCTTAGAATGTCTCTATGCTAGCTGGTTGCTCTAGTGGACTGAGGTTCTCCCCATGTGCCATGAGTTGGCACATGGGTTCTTGTAATCTCAGGATGGTTTTTTTGATTAGGGTTTTTTGCTGACCGCTCAGTCCCCTTTTGTATCATTCTGCTTTCTAGTTTTCAGCGGGCCTCTATTTGCTAAAGCTATATACATCATCTCTATGTGTGTGCCTTCCTCTCATTTCACCGTCAATACATGTGGGGGGCAACTATACCTTTGGGGTTAATTCCTCTGGAGGCAAGTGAGGTCTTGTTTTCTCTGCAGTACTAGTTAGCTCTTAGGCTGGTGCGTGGCGTCTAGAACCAACTTAGGCACGCTCCCTGGCTATCTCTAGTTGCGTTTGTCAGGCGTAGGGCAGCGGTCAGCCCAGGTTCCATCACCCTAGAGCTCGTCCGATATTTGTTATACTTTGCTTGTCCTGTGTTATCCCTAGCCATTGGGGATTCATGACAGATCATGAGCTGTACCACGCCTTCGCCATACTTTTCTCTTTCCATCATTCTGGTAGAGGTTGATCTTGGTTTCATCTGTCCAAAGAATGTTCTTCCAGAACTGTGCTGGCTTTTTTAGATGTTTTTTAGCAAAGTCCAGTCTAGCCTTTTTATTCTTGATGCTTATGAGTGGCTTGCACCGTGCAGTGAACCCCCTGTATTTACTTTCATGCAGTCTTCTCTTTATGATAGATTTGGATATTGATACGCCTACCTCCTGGAGAGTGTTGTTCACTTGGTTGGCTGTTGTGAAGGGGTTTCTCTTCACCATGGAGATTATTCTGCGATCATCCACCACTGTTGTCTTCCGTGGGCGCCCAGGTCTTTTTGCATTGATGAGTTCACCAGTGCTTTCTTTCTTTCTCAGGATGTACCAAACTGTAGAATTTGCCACTCCTAATATTGTAGCAATTTCTCGGATGGGTTTTTTCTGTTTTCGCAGCTTAAGGATGGCTTGTTTCACCTGCATGGAGAGCTCCTTTGACCGCATGTTTACTTCACAGCAAAACCTTCCAAATGCAAGCACCACACCTCAAATCAACTCCAGGCCTTTTATCTGCTTAATTGGGAATGACATAACGAGGGGATTGCCCACACCTGTCCATGAAATAGCCTTGGAGTCAATTGTCCAATTACTTTTGGTCCCTTTAAAAACTGGGTGGCACATGTTAAGGAGCTGAAGCTACTAAACCCTTCATCCAATTTTAATGTGGATACCCTCAAATGAAAGGTGAAAGTCTGAACTTCAACTGCATCTGAATTGTTTTGTTTAAAATTCATTGTGGTAATGTCTATAACCAAAATTAGAAAAATGTTGTCTCTGTCCAAATATATGTGGACTTAACTGTACTATAAATAACTTCTATTACCCAGCCGGGTATTCTACAAAGTGCAAATACTGAACAATAATTTAACTTTTCCTTTAAGGGCGTATAAGCTGAACCCACTAAAGGTTTACTATAAAACTCTAAAATATAAATTAACTTTTTCTTTATTTTTCTCTTCTAAGTGCAACATTTTCTTTTTACTCTCTGATTTTTCATATGCAGGACCGCCTGTCTATCTGCCCAGGCCTACTGCCTCTTTTCTTAGTACAGGATCAATTAACCATCTCTCTATGGCTCTCAGGAGGACTCACTATCTAACCCCTACGGGTTTACTTTCCTGTCCTCATTCTCTAGTAACATTATTAAACCATTCTCTATAACTATCTAGCTAACTACATATTACTTCCAGGCAAAACATTATTACCATCTACTTTCTTTAAGGCAACATTATACTTTAAGTGCAACTAGTGAACGTTCCCTTTAAGAGGGAACCAAGTCTCTTTGAGGTAATGCAGACTCTCTCTATCTGCAAGTCCATTTAAGGCAAGAGCTTCCATGCTGTACTCAGGAACAGTCTCTTCACAAAGCTCTCCTTCTTGTAAAACCAGTAAGGGGCACCTTTAAGAAGGTGCAAACTATTTACAATACAGTTTGTGAACCATTCACCGTCCATGATTCGGTAGTGTTTGTGAACGTTGATGAACAAAAGCAAAAAGGAAAACGAAAGCAAAAATAAAAAAAGCAATAGGGATCCCGGGTAAACGAAGGGATCCCTTTAAGAACAACCCTGGTCGGGTATTAGCAGCAAAAAGCAGGGAAACAAACAGTTAACTATGTACAGTTTCAGAGCATTAGGATCTTACTTTGGTTCTGGCGGCCGTAGCTCCGCAGGCAGCAATGGGCGGGGCCATCCACCCGGGTACCTGCGGCTACCAAGTGTTGTACCAGAAGCCCCCTCGCTCCAGTCAGGGGTCTGGGTACCCACAGTTTTAGATCCTGTAACGACCTGGGTACTGGTCATCACTGCGGCCAAGATTCCGGCTACCACGGTGGTAGCAACAGTGCAGGTTACATAGTTACATAGTTATTAAGGTTGAAGGAAGACTTTAAGTCCATCTAGTTCACCCCATAGCCTAACCTAACATGCCCTAACATGTTGATCCAGGGGAAGGCAAAAAAAACCCATGTGGTAAGAGTAAGCTCCACCATGGGGAAAAAAATTCCTTCCCGACCCCACATACGGCAATCAGACTAGTTCCCTGGATCAACGCCCTATCAAGGAATCTAATATATATACCCTGTAACATTATGCTTTTCCAGAAAGGTATCCAGTCCCCTCTTAAATTTAAGTAATGACTCACTCATTACAACATATGGCAGAGAGTTCCATAGTCTCACTGCTCTTACAGTAAAGAATCCGTGTCTGTTATTATGCTTAAACCTTCTTTCCTCCAGACGTAGAGGATGCCCCCTTGTCCCGGTCACCGGTCTATGATTAAAAAGATCATCAGAAAGGTCTTTGTACTGTCCCCTCATATATTTATACATTAACATAAGATCACCCCTTAGCCTTCGTTTTTCCAAACTAAATAACCCCAAGTGTAATAACCTATCTTGGTATTGCAGACCCCCCAGTCCTCTAATAACCTTGGTCGCTCTTCTCTGCACCTGCTCTAGTTTAGCTATGTCTTTCTTATACACCGGAGACCAGAACTGTGCACAGTATTCTAAGTGTGGTCGAACTAGTGACTTGTATAGAGGTAAAATTATGTTCTCCTCATGAGCATCTATGCCTCTTTTAATGCATCCCATTATTTTATTTGCCTTTGTAGCAGCTGCCTGACACTGGCCACTGAATATGAGTTTGTCATCCACCCATAAACCCAGGTCTTTTTCATTGACGGTTTTGCCCAGAGTTTTAGAATTAAGCACATAGTTATACATCTTATTACTTCTACCCAAGTGCATGACCTTACATTTATCCCCATTAAAGCTCATTTGCCATTTATTAGCCCAAACTTCTAGTTTACATAAATCATCCTGTAATATAAAATTGTCCTCCCCTGTATTGATTACCCTGCAGAGTTTAGTGCCATCTGCAAATATTGAAATTCTACTCTGAATGCCCCCTACAAGGTCATTAATAAATATGTTAAAAAGAAGAGGGCCCAATACTGACCCCTGTGGTACCCCACTGCTAACCGCGACCCAGTCCGAGTGTGCTCCATTAATAATCACCCTTTGTTTCCTATCCCTGAGCCAGCTCTCAATCTACTTACACATATTTTCCCCTATCCCCATTATTCTCATTTTATGTAACAACCTTTTGTGTGGCACCGTATCAAAAGCTTTTGAAAAGTCCATATACACTGCATCCACTGGGCTCCCTTGGTCCAGTCCGGAACTTACCTCTTCATAGAAGCTGATCAAATTAGTCTGACATGAACGATCCCTAGTAAACCCGTGCTGATACTGGGTCATGAGGTTATTCCTCTTCAGATACTCCAGTATAGCATCCCTTAGAATGCCCTCCAGGATTTTACCCACAGTAGAGGTTAAGCTTACTGGCCTATAATTACCGAGGTCAGTTTTTGTCCCCTTTTTGAATATTGGCACCACATTTGCTATACGCCAGTCCTGTGGTACAGACCCTGTTATTATGGACTCTTTAAAGATTAAAAATAATGGTTTATCAATGACTGTACTTAGTTCCTGCAGTACTCGGGGGTGTATCCCATCCGGGCCCGGAGATTTGTCAATTTTTGTGATTTTTAGATGCCGCCGTACTTCCTGCTGGGTTAAGCAGGTAACATTTAGTTGGGAATTTTTATCACTAGTCATATTGTCTGCCATGGGATTTTCTTTTGCAAATACTGATGAAAAAAAGTCATTTAGCATATTGGCTTTTTCCTCATCCTCTTCCACCATTTCACCCAGACTATTTTTAAGGGGGCCAACACTATCATTTTTTAGTTTCTTACTATTTATGTATTTAAAGAATATTTTGGGATTATTTTTGCTCTCTCTGGCAATGAGTCTCTCTGTCTCAATCTTTGCTGCCTTGATTTGCTTTTTACAGAATTTATTAAATTTTTTGTATTTATTTAATGCCTCCTCACTACCTACTTCCTTTAATTCTCTAAATGCTTTCTTTTTGTCACTTATTGTGCCCCTTACATCTCTATTTAGCCATATTGGATTCCTCCTATTTCTAGTATGTTTATTCCCATACGGTATATACTGTGCACAGGTCCTATCCAGGATGCTAATAAACGTCTCCCATTTTCTTTGTGTATTTTTATGTCTCAGGATATCGTCCCAGTTAATTGCTCCAAGATCATCTCTCATCCGTTGGAAATTTGCCCTCCTGAAGTTTAGTGTCCTTGTCACCCCTCTACTACACATCTTATTAAAGGATACACGAAAACTTATTATTTTGTGATCATTATTCCCCAAGTGACCCCCAACCCTTATATTTGATATGCGGTCTGGCCTGTTTGTTAATATTAGGTCTAGCAGTGCCCCCCTTCTTGTTGGGTCCTGAACCAGTTGTGAAAGGTAATTGTCTCTCATAGTTGTCAAAAACGGATTACCTTTGCTGGAACTGCAGGTTTCTGTTCCTCAATCTATTTCAGGGTAGTTGAAATCCCCCATAATAATGACTTCTCCTTGAGTCGCAGCTTCATCTATTTGCTTTACGAGGATATTCTCCATTGCTTCCATTATTTTTGGAGATTTATAACAAATCCCTATCAGTAATTTATTATTTTTTCCCCTTCCCCTTATCTCCATCCACAGGGACTCTACATTTTCATTAAATTCACCTATATTATCACGCAGGATGGGTTTTAAGGATGATTTTACATATAGACACACCCCACCCCCTCGCTTATCTGTACGGTCATTTCTGAACAGGCTATAGCCCTGCAAGTTAACAGCCCAGTCATGGCTCTCATCCAGCCATGTTTCAGATATCCCCACCATGGCATAATTATGTTCCAACAACATTAGTTCTAATTCATCCATTTTGTTGGCGAGGCTTCTGGCATTAGTATACATGCACTGGATGTTCCTCTCTATACCTCTATTCTTTCCTAAATTACTAACTGTTCTAACCCCACCCCCCATGCCACCACCACCCCCAACTTCCTTATTTGTGTCCAGGTCTCTATCTGCACTATCTTCCCCTCCTATAAAATGAATATCCTCCCCCCCAATCCCTAGTTTAAACACTCCTCCAACCTTCTAGCCATTTTCTCCCCCAGCACAGCTGCACCTTCCCCATTAAGGTGCAGCCCGTCCCTAGCGTAGAGCCTGTAGCCAACTGAGAAGTCGGCCCAGTTCTGCAGGAACCCAAACCTCTCCTTCCTACACCAATTCTTGAGCCACTTATTAACCTCCCTAATCTCCCGTTGCCTCTCTGGTGTGGCACGTGGTACAGGTAGTATTTCGGAAAATACCACGTTGGAGGTCCTTGCTTTCAGCTTGCAGCCTAATTCCCTGAAATCATCTTTAAGGACCTTCCACCTACCTCTAACTTTGTCATTTGTGCCAATGTGCACAATGACCGCTGGGTCCTCACCAGCCCCTCCCAGTAATCTGTCCACCCGATCAGCGATGTGTCGGACTCGAGCGCCAGGTAGGCAGCACACCGTTCGACGATCCCTGTCTTTGTGACAGATTGCCCTATCTGTTCCCTAATAATTGAGTCCCCCACTACCAGCACCTGTCTGGCCTGCCCTGCTCTCCTATTTCCCTCCTTACTGGAGCAGTCACTCCTCCGGCTTTCAGAGGACATGCCTGGCTGCAGCAGTGCTACCCCTGTACTGGTACCCCCCTCATCTGCCAACTTAGCAAACTTATTGGGGTGAGCCAGATCAGGACTAGCCTCCCTGGCACTCTTCCCTCTACCCCGCTTCCTAACTGTCACCCAGCTTGCTACTTCACTGTCCTGCAGCTCCATCCTACCATCCCCCTCCTCATCTATCCCATTGAGCGTCTGCTCTGTGAGCAGATGACTCCTCTTCATATTGTCTATGGATCTCAGTGTTGCCAGCTGCACATTTAGATCCAGAATCTGGGATTCCAAATGCACAACGTGATCACATCTCGCACAGCAGTATGCACCCTCGACCGGCTGCTCAAGGACTGCATACATGTGGCAAGATGTGCACTGGATGGCATTAACAATAGTGGAGCACATTTCCTAATGGGGATTGCACCACACAGAAACGTTGGATAAAAAATAAATTAAAAACAGACAGCAATTCCTCCCTTGGAAACTCCCTAAATCCAAAGTCACTGAATCACAAGTCACACTCACCGCCGTCCACACTTACGCTCAGGTCACACTCAGCTCGCTCACACTCGCTATGCTGAAGATTTATTGATTTTTTTTTTCTCTCTATTTCCCTTCAACAGCAATCCACCTAGCTGTTCAAATGCACTTCCAAAAAGGACTTGAGCTCCAAACAGCTGCCCCTTATAAACCCCTGATTATGACCCCCCACCCTAAGTTAACCCCTTGTGAATATAGCTACTCCCAATTCAGCAACTCACACAAATTCACACAGGTATTTGTTAAAGGCTTTCCAAATACCTCCTCACTGAATCACAAGTCACACTTACCGCCGTGCACACTTACGCTCAGGTCACACTCAGCTCGCTCACACTCGCTATGCTGAAGATTTATAGATTTTTTTTCTCTCTATTTCCCTTCAACAGCAATCCACCTTGCTGTTCAAATGCACTTCCAAAAAGGTGGTGGTCTTGACAACGGTGCAGGTTGGAGTAACCACCGTGGTCTTTGTGGTAACTGTAGACCGGTCACAAGAGGGCGCCTTCGCCACAGGGGACAGCTTCACCGGCACTGTGGTCGGGGGCGTCACGGGACCTCGCCTCTTGTGGACATTCAGGGCGAACCACCCCTTTTCCCCAAAGTGCCGGGTGTAGGTGACTTCATCCCCTGGGTAGAGATCCCGATCCGGGTGGCCCTCTCTTAGGTGGGACTCGACATCCCTCCGGTTCACGAACACTTCGGCGTACAGGCCCAGCTCCTTGATAAAGCCCCAGCCCCCGCCCCCGCGGAGTTTAAAGGCGATGACAATGCCCTGCCGACGCGGGGCCTGGTGAGTGGTGCGGTCCTTGTGGGCCCGGTCCTTCACTGCTAGGTCCCGCTGGTGATGGGCCTCCCACCTGGCCTGGTACTCTCTCTCCTTCTTCTCCCACTGTTGGTTTAGCTGGACCTGGTACTCTTCCCAGCTGAGGGCTTCCACCATCTCTCCTTCCTGGGTCGTCACCCCGGGGAACCCCAATACGTTGGACCCTGGGTTCACCCAGCGGCACACCGTGCGCTCTGCATAGACTGCGCCCGGCAGGGTGATTGGCGAGATCGGGGCCTTTAGGTGGAGCTCCATACCTGTGGCCTGGTCCCAGGGAAGGAGGCGCTGGAGTCGATAGGTCCCAGGGGGAGGTGGCGCTGCAACTGGGCCTATCAGCAGGTCCTCCGCTAGCGGGGCAGGGTCGGCGGGCTTACCGGCCGGTGCGGCGTTCTCCCTTGCGGCTGGCTCCGCTGGTGGTGACATCGGTGGAGACGTCAGCAGCAACTCGAGCAGCGGCACAGGAACCGAGGTCGGGGAATCCTCCGCTGACATCTCCTGAGGTGCGGCCTTGGTCTCCACCCGCAGCTGGAGGAGTTGTCCAATCAAGTCTTCTATCTCGAGCTGCAGGAGACCCGCATCAGCCGTGGAGACTGGGCCTCTAGACTCCTCTGGGTAGCTGGGGGAGTTCTCCACTTCAACCCCACACTCTGGGTCTGAGCGGTCAGCCATCACGTCCTCCACGTGGGTCACTTCCTGGTCTTTTTCCCGCTCTCTCCTTCGTGGGCGGTTTCTTTTTCGTTGTCTCCGCCCTCCATTGAGGATTAGGAGGCGGATCTCGGCTGCTGACGGACACGTCCTCACGGTACAGAAATATTTAGACTGGGTGGCCATTGCCTTTCGCGCTCTTCAGCTTGTCTATGCCCACTTCCACGCCCTTCTTCTTCTCCTGCTCTCCTCTTAGCGCTGTAATGGCGGCAGTTTTGGTGGGAAGTGGCAATACACAGTCTTTGCAATAAGTCACAGCTCAAGCACAATTCAGACACAGTTCCAAGGCACACATGACCTGATTCTTCAGGCTTAAGTAGATCCTGTTCGTGACGCCAAGTTGGAGCGCCCCCAGATGCAGGGCCGCGGGCTACTCGGTACCGGGCCTCTCTGTCTCAGTTCTGGGGTTGTCACGGTGGCTAGACCCGGTCCGTGACCGTGCTAAGGGGCATCCAATGAAAGGTGTGATGGTGGTGCGTGGTGCAAGGCGCGATGAATAACGAGGACACAGGGTTGCAGTCTCTTTACCTCTTTACTGAAGGCTTCAGGATCCACAATCCGGAGCACTTCTAACAGGGCTGGCTGAGACCGGCCGGTCCGAAGGCACATCCAGAGTTCCCTTTGCAGGTGGAAATCAGTGCCTACCTTCTAGCGCCTGTGTGTTGTAGTACCTCCCTGCTGAGCACACGGGATAGTCCTCACAACTGTTGGTCTGTTTTTGATGTTCTTCTCCCACAAGTTGTATCTGTTCTGATGTTCTTCTCCGTCCCCCAGATGATATGGATAGGACGCACCCGTATGATGGGTAGGCCTGGAGTTCTTCCGGGACCCTAGCGTCACCCCTCTCCCACAATTGCCCCCTATGTCTGCTTAGGCGATTTAGGTGAGACAGCCAACCTAAAATTAACTGTCCTGCCGCTGTTTGAAGTACTGCTTGGAGCCTAATACTTCGGCGTTCCGGCCACCGGCTACGCGCCTCAGTAGGATGTTGCCTCGATCTTACGGCACGACTCCTACTGGCTTTATCTCCTTTTTGCTGCGATCTCGTTTCTCACTTCTCCACAGTAAACCTCGCTTCTATTCCTTTCTTAGGATGCCACCGCATTCAAGTGCAGGCGCGGCTCCATAATGTTCTGTTCTGTTCGCTAGCCCACTGTCAGGATCCCACCCCTGACAGAGACCCCCCTGAATCTTCCCCTGCAACACCCTCTGCCACAGGATGTTGCCTGGATCCAACCCAGTCAGCTTCTGACTAACTTCCTATCCAGCCCCCAGTTTTACCAGATTGTGAGGAGTGGCCTAATACATATAACCCTTTGCTCCCCCTGGTGGCCAGAATGTGAAGTGTAAAGTGTGACTGTGATACCTGGTCAGGTGAACTCCTTAAGTGCCATCAGACGTACCATCACTCCCCTTAGCGGCGGAGCGTCAGTACTGCAACGACCAGGACTCTGGGGCGCTGCATATGTACACAGTGACTGCATCAGCCGAGTAGTGAGTGCAGCTCTGGGGTATAATACAGGATGTAACTCAGGATCAGTAATGTAATGTATGCACACAGTGACTGCACCAGCAGAATAGTGAGTGCAGCTCTGGAGTATAATAATACAGGATGAAACTCAGGGACAGTACCAGCTTATTTGCTCAGCTTTTTATGTAATATATATATATATATATATATATATATATATATATGTAGTACAGGATCAGTTATGTAATGTATGTACACATTGATTCCACCAGCAGAATAGTGAGTGCAGCTCTGGAGTGTCATACAGGAAGAGGCGGAGCCTGCTTGCCGTGTGCTTTGTGTGCTGCCTAGAGAGAGCTCCTGGGAAGGGAGGTAAAGTTTTTCATTCAGGACTTTTTGTCTGCCCCCTTCCCAGGAAAGAAGGCTCATTTTGGGACTGGCCTCCAGGGCTGGGCCCCCGGCTCCCACCTCCCGGTCCAAGCCGGTGGGGGGTGGGAGGACTCCAACTCCGGCTACGGTCACAAGATCTGGCCAAGGATCAGGCAAGGGATCCAGCATGAAGACCCGTAGGACCCCTGAGGCCGCGGCAGC
This sequence comes from Ranitomeya variabilis, assembly GCF_051348905.1. NCBI lineage: Eukaryota > Metazoa > Chordata > Amphibia > Anura > Dendrobatidae > Ranitomeya > Ranitomeya variabilis. Next base: position 246,500,644 of record NC_135233.1, on the reverse strand, counting down.
TCCTTCCCCCACAGGTAGGCCTAGTACGAGCAGGGGTGCTGCAGCGGTGCCTTGGTTGGGGTACCAAGGCGGCTAGAGAATCCGCCGTGGGCTATGGTTCACGCATCCATGCGCACCTCTGCGAGTATGGGGACGCCTCAAGAAAGCTAAAATCCCTCTGGGGGGAGTTGACGGTAGCTAAGGAGAGGTCTGTCAGGGCCTCCGGCAATAAGAAGGCAGAGCTATCCGCCCCGGTCAAGAAGATAAAAAAATCCATACAAGACCTGGAAAGCCGGAGGTGTGAGATCCTGGATGGCAGCGGGCCCTTCCGTGAAAAGTTGGAAAATGATGACCGGTTCAGAGCCATGACCGGTGGCGCTCCGAAGGGGTCACGGAGCTCCGGCCAGGTGGTGGAGGAGGATTATGAGGAAGAGGAATGCGAGAAGGAGGTCGCGCCCTACCCACCGCCTGGTGGCCTGGTAAGAGATCTCCAGGCGCAGGCGTCGCATAGCGAGATAGCCCCCGAGCAGGTGGCTCTCCCGTCAGATTCTGGCCCTTCAGGGGACAGCGGGAGCGAGGGGGAGGATGAGGATGGTGGTAGTAGCAGCGAGGGGGGCTGCCTTGTCATGCAGTAGATCCGGCAGATCGAGTCCCCAGTCCGTTTTAACCAGCTGAGGTTCGGGGATGAGATCTGCGAGGACGAGGCAACCAGGAGGGGGATGAAGATAAAGGCTAAGAAAAGTAAGAAGAAGAAAACATCTACTGTGGAGAAAGATGTGTATGTCCCCCTCTCTGGGGCCCCCGATCCCGCTGTGCGGCATCCGCTACCCACCCCGGCTCGGGCTCTGTTGTGGGTCCGCAGCGAGTGAGCGGGGAGATTACAGGCCATGACACGCAGGGCGCTGCCTCTGTTTGTGGTAACGGAGGGGGTAGTGATGTGTCTGATATGGAGCATGATGTGGAAGGTGGCCCAGCGGTGGGCAGGAGAGTGACAGCCGGGACCGCATCTCCGGCGGTGAGCGCTGGGTGTCCGGGTCCCCCACTTATGGATCCG